>NW_010103254.1:0-36146 GCF_000699245.1 Pterocles gutturalis | reverse complement strand
TTGAGCTGGAAAATAGGAGAAGTGAGGCGGCACGGGGCGGGGGGGAGGCCCCGGGGGCCGGGGTGGTTTTCACCCACCTCCGTTCCCTGCTGACGGCGCTCGCTGAGTTTGCAACGCCGCTGATAAAACGCAGCTTGGGGCTTGGCGGGGGCCTGGGCTTCCTGAAACTGGCTTCGTTTTTCCCTTCCTACGAAGCCAGGCTGTGCAAAGCTGTCGGTCGTTTCCCCCAGTGCTCGTTCTTAGCTGACGCAGCCGCACAAGCCCGGAGGTTTTTTTGGGGTGTTTCATGATCAGATATCACTCATTTCTCCTACAAACAGATTTCCCCCTTGCACCCTAGCCAGAGCTTTGGGGGGATTTGCTTTTGGCTCTTTCCCCTCCGTGGCCAATGATCCCAAATCTCTGCACAGTCACCTCGCGCCCGTCCCCTCTATTTCCTCATTGGCTGTTGCTGCTTTAGAAAAACCTCTCAGCTGCCTGCAAAGCCCAGCCCCACCACGAACGCCAGCATTTGGATTTGGAGTGTGGTGGCTGAATCGCCCGGCTCCCAGCCCTAAAATCAGCACGGACGGAGACAACGGGACACGGTGAGGTTGTGGTGGGAAGGACCTTGCCTTCCCCTGGCTATGCTGGGGCTGCTGGACCCTGGGTGCAGGTTCAGGCCTTGGAAAAACCTTTCCCTTGTCTCATTCCTTCATGCAAAAGGGGTTTTCATCCCCCGACATGCCTGGGCACTGCCTCGTTCCCCTACAGTAGAACCACCTCACCTGACATATATTCCCATTTACATTTTAATGCCTCCAGAGTTTCTTTGAAACCGGGAGATCCAGGGAAAATACAACAGAAGAAAACCCCGGGTTTTATTTGACTGGAGCTCTCAGGACAGAACACGCCACGCTGCGTAATTAAAAACCCGGACACACGCTCTGTCGATGAGGGCTTCACCCGGCCAGAGCTGCAAAGTCATTCCAGCAGAGGAGCGCCTGATGGAGAAAGGCTTTGAAGTCTACAGGCAAGTAAACAAACGAGGGGTTCACGTTCACGCTGATCTGGAGACCGAACGCAGGAGGAAAACACCCCCACGAACCTGCCGCGGGGCTGCTGGGGCCGGACGCGGGGCTTTCGGGAAGGGGAGAGGCGAGGGCAGGGTGCGGAGCGGCAGGTTTGCACGCCTGGGTGCCAGCTGCCAGCCCGGCTCGGGCTCCGAGTGTTGACTTCCTTAGCAGGAAACTTATTTTTTCTTCCTGCGAAAAGCAGAAGGAGGAAAAAAAGTGTGAACGCCGAAAAAAGCTGGCCGTGGGGGAGGAAGCTCCTGTCCCAGCTGAAGGAAGTCGCCACTGTTTCCCTGGGGGCAATTGTCAGCCGTGGGGACATCTCCCAGCAGCCCCGCTGCAGTGCCAGAAACACGGGCACACAGAAGGACGACAGCTTTCCCAGCTGAGCATTAACGCGCTGATGCTCTCACGATGGCCAAACCCTGCTCCTACCACCAATTTTTTTTCCCCTGATTTTTTTTTTTTTTTTCCCAAAATGTTTCCAGAGGTGCAGCCCCGTGCACAAGCAGGGGAGAGCACGACCCACGGATAGCAGCATCGGCATGCTGAACAACCCAGCGGTGCTTTGCACAGCGAGGTCTCGCCCCGCTCCATCTTGGGAGAGGGTCCTTCGACACAACCCCCCACCCCGGCAGCCCCCCGAGAGCCCTTGGTCCTGCGAGCGCTCCCCAGACCACAGATGTGACCGGATGTTGTCCAGAGCCTCTTGAGCCACAGGGTTTTTCCTCAAAGCAACTTACGTGCTAGCGATACGCTTCAGCAGTTTCTTTACCCAAGGGGCGTCGGGATTCACGCACACCTTCCCCGAGGTTCTTAATTTAATTCTGAAACGCAAGGAGAGTTCATGAGCGTTACTCTCCCCTCCAAATACAGGAATTCGAGCAGATGGAGCAGAGCTGCAAGACTCAGGTTTCATTTACAGCGCCAGCAGATTGCAGAAAGCTGCTTGTGACAGAGGGAAGACACAGGACGGTCAGGAAAGAGGAAAAAACAAGATGCAACGTGTTCCTGGGTGGACTGGAGATCGCACTGGAAGCCCAGGATCTGCCGTTCAAGGACAATTTTCTCTGTAGCTTTACACACACAAAGCAGTTGGCAACAAAGTTGGATTAAGGGCAACACGTCAACATCAGGATCAACAGGACTGTGAAAATACTCACAAACACATCAATGGCGAGCAGTTAAAGACATCCTGCACTTCAGCTTAATGAGCCGCTTTAATCAGGACGGGATTAACGAGATCAGGGCTTGACCGAGCTGTTTGCTCTCAGTAGTGTTACGTATCAGCAGTGGAGAAAATGGTTACGGCTCATCCTGCGTTGGTGTCCGAGGACACACGTCCTCCAAACTGCAAACGCCCCCCACCAGCATGCTCCCCTGCTAAGCGCCGGTTTCAGGAAATGGTGCTTTCCCTGCTTGGAAGGCTCATTTAGGTCCTGGAGGCCGTTGGCACATCAGCTCTAATGGATTTCCTCCACCAGAGGCAACCTGGTGTTTCCCAGCCCAGAGGCAGGAGCAAGCTTGCCGGCATTTTTGAAAGCCTTAGTTTTCAGAGAGGGAGCAGAGAAGCGGAGTGGTCGCAGAACAAAAACATGCAGCACTGGCACCGCTGCTCCGCGGGAGCCGGAGGAGAAAGCAGCTTTCTGCTCCACGAGCCGCTCACGGCACTTACATGATCTCCGTACGTCTGCAGGTGCTCCCCACAGGTCGTATCTCGATGCTTTCGTATTTCTTTGGACTGATGTAGTCCGAAGTTGTCTTTACGCACCTACAGTTGAGGTTTCCGTTCACCTCCAGGATGGCTGAGAAAGACAGAAGGTAGCAGCTGACAGAGTTATTTAGAGAAGCTGCGATTACAAACCTCTAAGGGAGCCAGAAATGGTCCCTTCCCATGCTTTTGGTAACAATGCTTTAGGGACCGCGACAAGACACAGTTATCTGCACCTGTCCCTTGGTACCCTGCTTGCACACAGCTCCTCAAAGCTGAGCCAGGTCCTAGCAAAGGAGGAACGTCGCGCTCTTGCCTTGGCGACGGGAGAAACCCTGGGCTAAGCAGGAGGAGTCTCCGTCTCCTCCGGTCCACTCTGGTGCAAGCGATGCCCACCCATCGCCAGGACCGCGCAGGCTGGGGGTTGACAGCCGGGGATATCTCTGCAAAGACGCCAGCAGCTCACCTGCGTGGGCGGAGTGGGAGATCACCAGGAGCAGCAGCAGCAGCCACAGGAGCACAGGGGCTCCTGTCCCCACCCTGGCCGGCGCTCGCATCCTTGCGGCAGGCTCAGCCCCGGAGACAGACTGAGGCACTGTGTGGAGAAACACCCCTATTTATTCGGGAAGGTCACACTCCGACACAAGCGGCGAGATTCAAACTTGAGCAGTCACATCTGGCCAGCAGACCGTGAAGAGGGGTGACGTAATTTCTCGGATGCTCCCGGCACCCAAGTCAGAAGCTGAATTTACAATATTATTGATCAAAGCCAGCCATTGGGGCAAAAAGCGTATTTGGATTCCCCACACCCTGTCTCTGATTAGCTGGGTCTGTACAAACACCACCCTTCGTTCCCTTTAGCGTTTACCCCTCAACCACAGAGAGCCCAGAATAAAATCAGAGTGCACACCCCGGGTAAGCAGGGGTTTTTTTAATGCCCTCGGATATTTACATATTTCTTTCTTAGGGCTATAATTCCCCCACGCTATTTTTGCTATCTCTTACATCAGCAAAAACGCCTAGCACCATGCCATGGAAAAGTAGCAGAGATCTCTGCTCGATGGTTCCACTCACCACCCTCACAGGATAAAACTTCCTCCTAATATCTCATCCCAATCTCCCCTCTTTCAGCTTAAACCCCTTCCCCCCCATCCTATCCCTACCCTCCCTGACCAGAGCCCCTCCCCACCTCCTGCAGCCCCCTTTCAGCACGGGAACGCTGCTGGAAGGTCTCCCCCTGGAAGAGACCTTTTTTTTTTTTTCAGGGGCTGCCCTAAACAAGGCAAAGTCACCAGCCGGGAAGCAAAAGGAGAAGGGAACACGCCGCCACAACAGCGATGCGAGGAGGAAGGAAGCGGGCAGCAGAAAGACGATGTGGTTGTGTGATAATGTTGTAATTTGGAGCTTCCACATCACATCACTATTTTATACGGTAATAAAATGGTACACTGAAAAAAAAAAAAAAGTCTTCCACTCAAACCCTGAGCTACTCGTCTTTCTCTTAAAGAGTGGTTTTTCCTCTGAGACAGGTGGAAAAAAAACTTATAAAGACTTGGAGAAAACCTTGTAAAGACCTTGCTCAAGAGATCAAGGTCAAACACGGACGAGGGAGGAGTTTAACTCCCCGCACAGCAGAGTCCCACAGAGGCCAGGGACAACTTCCACGAGCTATTCCCAGGGTCCCTCAGAGGGAAGGAGAGCCTTGCTGCTATCGCAGTGGAAAAGGAGATGGCTTTAAAAACTTCCTCAACACTTCCAGAGTTTTCAGTTTCCCTGCAGAGAGTTATTAGAAGGAGCCCAACCGCAGGACTGGTTTGAGCTGTTTTACTGGTCATGGCTGGGGTCTCTTCAAAGAAAATCCGCAACATGGTGGGGAAGGCAGTGAGTTACTGGGAGAGATGACTGGTCGCCTACTCAAAGTGCTTGGGAGGCACCAAAGTAGTTTCAAAATTTTTCTGAAGTACATGAATTCAAAATTATCCTGCTTTTGTACCTGGGGAAAACCAAGAGAAGTGAAAATAACTTTCCCCAGAGCTACATGGCAGACAGGACAGAGTCAGGGCACGTGGCTGGAGCTCCAGGCGTGGCTCTTCCAACAAAAAACAAACACCAGTGCTGGAGGCGCTTAAGCAAACGAGTACAGGAAGAGGCTCCCCTTGGAGATCATGCCATAAATTCATGGCTACAGGGCAGTTGTCCATCTCCCGTCTGCCCTGGAGAGAAGCAGGAGCTACACAAGCACATTTCAGCTGGATGGTCTTAGAGAGATGGCTTTAGAGGGGTCCTGGGCGATCAGTTTGGCCACAGCGACCTCAGTTTTAGCCTTGGGCAGATGTTTGCCCCTAGACCTACGGAAAATCTCAGGTGCTTTCACTGGGGTTGTGTCCTACACATTGCTTTGTGCCTGTCCTCACAGCTAAACTCCCCTCGTCCTCCACAGCAGTCACAGCGATGATCAATCCACTTCACGCCCAGGATGGAACCCACACGTCCCTTGGTGGGGGAGGACCGGAGGGCCCCCTCTTCGCTGTGAGCACAGAGGAAAATTGTCCCCTGGGCTGAAGTGGCCTTGGCAACAGCTGCCCACCAAGTAGAAGTCAACGCCGCTGGGACAAAATAATGAGCTCACCCTGGGGCTGCGGGGAAGCAAGAGCCACCAAAGCATCCTCTGGGCAGGTCGTGATGACCAACAGCATCCCCAGCCTGGCCCAAGGATGCTTCTGGAAAGACCGCCCGAAACGTGGGCTCAGCTCAAGGATTTCAGGCGGTGGGGTGGCACGGAAGCCATGGCTCACACAGCTAGAAAGACGAACCGAGCAGAGCCAGCGGTTCCCTTTCAGACGTGTCCTCTCGATTCATACCTAGACACAGATTTCCATAGCGAAGCCCGGCTCCGGCTCTGAAGCGATGCGTTTGGGTTTCCCCCCGTACGCTGGGGTAGTTTGGCGAATCCCCGCTGCATCGCACCAGAAAACACGCATCTGCCTGGCTGGTCCTCAAGCTGCTGCAAGTTTCTGCTTCGGGCAGGAAAGGCGAAATAGATGTGGATGCGGCAAGAAAGGAGAACTTGACAGAGATACTGTAATCCCAGAGTTTCGGAATTGTCTTGATAGTAGTCACGGTGGTTTTGTGGTATGACTAATGTGTATATTGATAAACACCGTGGTGTTTTCTCGGGAAGGAAAAGCTTGCAGTCATTGCTGGCAGCCAACATTTGTGCATGCCGAGTGGTAATTCTGAAAAGAGAGAAGGAGGGTGAGGATCTAGCCTGCGACTGCATTTACGCTAACCACTTCCTGCATGCCAGTAACTCAGAAGAGTGGTCCTCGCATTGATCCGTGGACTTCTCTGGGCCACCAGCCACTGAAACTAATACCCAACAGCTTCTGTTATTTTCTGCAGCAGTTCTACCTTTGCAAGCAAGAGCTGGATTTGAGTAATTTTTGGTTTCTCTTCTTTTTTATTAGATTTTCAAAATTTATTTTATTTTTTTTTTATGTTCACTGGATCCCTCCAGACATCCTTCCCGTGGTGATCAGAAGCCTACACAAACGTGGTGCAAATACCTCCCCAAGGCCAGGACTGCTGCAGGAAAGAGGTGCTCTGCTGCCTGGCTTTGCTGTGCTTCTGCAGCCATTAAACTGCTTAAAAACATGTAATATAGTGGCATCAAGCCATGGAAAGCCTCAGGCTAGTTCAGCGAGGTCAAAGATTTCCTTGAAGATACTGAAAAATAGATGATGGGAAACGAGAAGGCAGGTAGGTGAGCTGTTTGTGCAAAGGAGAAGACAGCTCATGCTTTTCAGCAGAGGGAAACGGGAGGTTTTACATGCCTGAGCCCCCTCTGAAAGATGAGGATGGAAAACCTGTCACAGCATCTCCAGACACATGAGCCAGGGATGGAGCGAGCACTTGGTCTGTAACAACAAGGCAGCTTCAGAAATGAGTAGAAAACTACCTGAGCTAAATGGAGCCAGAGGGGAGAAAAAGCCAAGACACTTTCCATGGCTGACCGGGATGGGCAAAAACCCAGCCTTGCTGTAAATGCCGTGGAGATGCCAGCTCTCCTGCCCTTCAGCAGCGACCTGCGTGCTCTGCAAGCCAGCGTATAAGGACTTGCAAGAGGCTGCATCGGAGACGCCCGCAGCAAGCAAAGCAGCGCTGAACCTGGAGGCTCTTGGCCATGCCCGAACAGCTAGGATTGTTTGGAGAGAAAGCGAACTTCCAGCACGCCTTTCCCCACAACTCACCCAGCGCTCCTTCCAGGACAGATCAAAACTGGTTTATACAATAATAAAAAAAAACCCCTCCTCCCAAAAAAAACCCAACTGCAGTGAATTGTCACTGCTGTGGTTTGTGGTCCGTCATCTGCTGCAAAGATAAAGATACCTCCTGCTGGAACCTGATGGAGAGCTACACCCACACCTGCTCCAGCACCGACCAGTTCAGCAGCGCGCAAAAACCTGGGTAGAGGCACCCACGACCTGAGCGCAGCCTTGGTTTCTCTCTTATCACACAAAAGCACGTCTCGGTCATTTCAAGCAGTTCCCAGCCCAGGGCTCCTTCCAGCCCATCTGGGATGTCCTCCATCCCCTTGTGCCTCCGACAGCTCTAAGACGTGTCCCCAAACAGCCTGTGTTCATTTATCCATGTATGAAAAAAACTTCTTTAGCCCTTGTTTCTCCTGATGTCCCTTCTCCTGGTTGTGTTTTAATAAGAATAGTTCATTTCTACAACTGGCCTTCCTTTCTTCCAGGCCTCCTCGTTTGACTTGAGCTTCTCCAAACGACATGGTAAACCCTGCTAGCCTGCTGCACTGAGCCCACTGGAAATCTTAAGGGCTTCAGCTAACAGCTATTCCCACACCTTTCAATTCCCCCCAAAATCACAGACGTTGCAGAGGACTCGGCCGACTCACACCGCTATCACCTGCAGGTTTTCACATCACATTTTTGGGAGATAAAGTCCTGCATCCCCCAAGGTGCTCGGCCATCACGCCATGAGCCAATGGCCAAGGCAGCCCCCCAGGTGAATTTTCACCCCCTTGACTCCAAGGGAGCCAAGAAAGCACCTTGTGGGATTTTTAAGAGCCACAGTAAGCTCCTCTTAGCTGAAGACTTTTTCCCCACCCCAGGAAGCAAAGTGAACAAATGAAAGGCCATCCATCCATCCTGTCCGCAGCTCCTGCAGCCCTTGCACTTCACAAAGATGCCTTCTTCAACTGGTGCCTACTTCAGTTTGAAATATGTTTCCACCTTAACCAGGATCAAAGCCTAAATAAAAAAACGCAGGAAAAAGCAGGGAGAAAAAAAAAAAACAAAACCTAGCCCAAAAATAACACAAGGGTACAGCCCAGGCGACAGGAGCGACTGGCCAGGACGCGTGGGTCTCCGAGGACACGTGCTGGTGGCTGTCAGCTCAGATGCAACTTGGTGGGGTTTTATTTGTGCTCAGATGCAAACCAGACAGTGCTTACTGCAGCAGGCGCCAGGTATAGAAGTGAAATATCAACATGAGAGTGCCAGAATTAGCCAAAGTCTAAGAAAATCAGTCCAAAATTAGGTCATTCAAAGCACCCATCAAGCTCACCGTCACTTACTCTCTTTGAGTGAAGGTGCACAGACCTGCTGGTGACGCATGGGGACAAGATCTCATTTTTTGTCTCATTTTTGGAGATGTCAGAGCAATGTGATCACACCTGTGGTCTGCATACCTGCAACCAGGTGAAAAACCTGCTACGGGCATCTTTAAAAGGAGGGCTTAAGTATTTGCTCTGCTTGAGGGCTAAAGAAAGGGGACACAGACGGGTAAGAGGGAGGTACGGAAGAGAAAGGATAAGGAGGAAGGAGGATGGCTCAGACCTAGAACAAGCTCAATCAGGGGAGAAATTAAGGGAAACCTTTAAAGAAACACCAATTTGATATTCTTGTCTCCCCAATCAGCCCCGGGCCATAGGAGCTCTGCAGAGCAGCAACCGGCTGCTGTCTGCTGAAGGGAAAGGGTAGCACACATTCAGCGGTATGTCAGAGCACGCCAGCTGACCCCAAAGCGGGGACAGTTTCTGGGACATCCCGTCCACCCCAGCGATGCAAATGGCACCAAGCAAGCGCAGGAGAAAATCCCCCGGCTGCTGCGCTAATTTGCACTCGCTGCTAGAAAAGCGCGTTGAAGAAATACCCCGGCAGCCCTGCGCTCCTTCGCCTGAAGCTCTCAAATGGTTTCAAACATGAGTTAATCCAAAATGAACCCAACCCGAAGCAGAGGAGCAGCGTTATTCCTCAAAGGCACGCTGGCAAAATACGAAATATGTAAAGCGGGAATGAAACCCAAGAAAGTGGTGGCGGTGTCGGCGGCTCGGCCGCGGGTCTCGGCTCCGTCTCCGCACATTTGCATGCGGGTGCAGGCGAAGGAACCGGTCTAGACGCCTCAGGTGCCGCCAAGCGAGCACCGTTAGCCATTTGCATAGGAAGCCATCGTACGATGGTGACGGCGTGACCCCCCCGCACAGGAGCGAGTCGATGATGAGTTAAAACGAAGTCAGGCTGCGACAGGGAGGAAGCCCTTGAATTGCAAGCCAGCGGGTTATAAGCAAGACGTGCCTGTTGACACGGCCTTGCTGCTCTCGTCACGTAGCTGGTGGAGAGCATTGAAAGGACTAGAGCTGCTCCACAGCAGGCAACTTCAACCCAACACCCTCCACAGCCTTGCTGGGGGGGGGAGAAGCTCTCTTGCTTTTAGTACATCGGTCTTGGGCTAGCGAAGAAGCTGTCTGGGTTTAATTACAGTGGCAAGACCGAAACGTGCTCCTGGGAACTTCCCCAGCTTAATCTAGCCTGTGCTTCACAAGATGAGAAGTTTCCACCGAAGTCGAAGTCAGCCCCACAGCCCCCAGCGCCTTTCCCTGGAACAGAAAGAGGACGCTGCAATGCCGGTGAGGATGCTCCAGCACTTACGGAGACTTATGCAATGGGTGCTACAGAGAAGAAGCTAAATCCCAGCAGCAGGATTACATCCCCCGCTTGTCCTGCAGCACTGAGGACCCAGCCGAGCCCATGGTGCCAGGGGGAAGCTGGGTATGGAGCATGTCACAGGAGCAAAACAGGACAGTAGCACCAGCAAAAAGCAAACCCTTCCTACACCTCTGCACATTTGTGACAAAATGCTGACATGAACATTAATCATAGAATCACAGAATGGTTAGGGTTGGAAGGGACCTTCAAGATCATCTGGTTCCGTGGGCAGTGACACCTCCCACCAGCCCAGGTTGCCCAAAGCCTCATCCAGCCTGGCCTTGAACCCCTCCAGGGATGGGGCATCCACAGCTGCTCTGGGCACCCTGGGCCACTGCCTCACCACCCCCACAGGAAAACATTTCTTCCTCACATCTCATCTCAATCTCCCCTCTTCCAGCTTCAAACCGTTCCCCCTCGTCCTGTCCCTGCACCCCCTGATCCAGAGCCCCCCCATCTCTCCTGTAGCCCCCTCTCAGCACTGGAAGGTGCTGGAAGGTCTCCCCGGAGCCTTCTCTTCCCCAGGCTGCACACCCCCAACTCTCTCAGCCTGTCCTAATGTTCTGAGGTCTTTCCTTATCCTCTTTTTGCCAGGTGTCTCCCCACCTCTTCTCCCTTGGGGAAGATGCTTTCCCCACATTTCACCCAGAAAAAAAAAGAAGGCAAGCCAAGAGCGACTGTTCTCTAGCAGCAAGTAGAAGTGCACATGGTCAGGAGGGGAAATCCAGGTCTCCACCGAGGAGGAACCATGTTGCTGCGATGTGAATGTCTTTCGGGGAGATGAGCAGCCCTCCCACCCCCTGGAAAGCCCCTTCTCAACCATTTCTCTCGGACCCAGCACCCCTGAATCAGCACTTTGGGCATCAGAGTCTTGCGCACGCTGCTGAGCCAACGCAGCTACCCGGAAAAGGAGAAGCCCAACTTCTGCAAGGGACGTAAATCTCACCGCCTCGGAGAATCAATACTGAAAGGGGTTTGTCTCACAGATAAAATAATCCAACGTCGCTTCAGGTTTGGGAGGAATGAAAGAAAATCTGGCCAAGCTCACAAGTCATGCTCGAAGCTGGAAGGTCAGCAAGGCTGGGTGGAAACAGGGAGGGAGATGAAAGGGCAGCACGCAGGGAGAGAAGAAAGGCTTTGAGAGATACTGGAAAGTGAAACCAAGAAGCATAAACCCATAGAAACCATGAAATCTGCTTTGATCTTTCCTCAGCTTTTATCTCAGTTGTCACTTACCAGCTTTTATCTCAGTTGTCACTTATGAAACACGCCTTGGAAACTGATAAGGCCTAAGAAGTCGCATCTGTGGCAGGGTGCAGCCTTGGGCTGGATCCAGAATGTCCCTGAAGCTATTTGTACGTGTCCTCTCCCTTTTGTACCCCACCTTCCCCTGGCTCGGGTGACTGCCTCTCGCAAGCACAGACTCGAGCATCTCCTGGCTTCAGAGTTTGTTGCGCGAGAAACGTTTTCCATCCCAAACATGAAGCTTCCCGAACAACGCCAAGTTAAAAGCGTATCTGGAGGTTCAGTGATCAAAAGCAGAAAGGAACATCTGCAGAGCACGACAGATGAAACCCTTTTGTTTTGTTATATCCTCTACACAGTTATAGCCCTGCTGCCTACCTGAAGGCTTAACCAGGCATTTAGATGTGTTGGGTGTCTTCAGTCCCATAAAATCATCCCTACAAAACAGTCAAGAGGCACACTTATAAAGGTCTAGAGCACAAGACAAGCACTTTGTTTGAAATAACTCTTCTGACTACATGGATACTTGCTCAGATTATTTTCCAGGGCCTGGAATGGAAAGGAAAAAAAATATCTCAAAATATGTTTATGAAACAAGTGCCCCTGCTATTCTTTTATTTTTTTTTTTTTTTGTCTAAAGCAAGCAGCAAGACAGTACATCAGTAAAACATCTGCTGCAGGCTGGATTGGACCAAAAAAAAAAAATTATCGAAGGCATCATGGGCCGAGCTGGGTGCAGAGCAGGAGCACCCAGCGCCCGAGGGTGCTGAGCCGCAGCCAGCGAGCGTGCGCACCCCGACACCTCCTGGTGCCTCGGGGCATAACGGAGACACTGGTACAGGCTTTGCAGAGAGGTTCCCAACTGGGAGTAAACCCTTTCCTGAAGCAGAAAAATATTAAATCACACTGGCTTCCTAACTGAGGGAACGTCAGTGACAGTCTGACAGAACTGATATCCGAGGGAAACTTGCTTTCATCTGTTTCAATCAATAATTCATCTTTTTTCTTTCCTGCCAAATACACTCTGTGGGTCATAGGCAACATAAACTCCTACCTGCCCTGCACCTGGATTTGCCAGGAACAGCCTTTTCCTTTCCTTAGGTTCCTGGTCCCTGTTGGACACGCACAGATGGCTTGGAAGCAAACTACAATCACCCGCAGAAAACCTGGATCCTTTAACACATTGACTGTTCTGACAAACACAGAAATTTTTTTTCTTTTTCCTTCTTCGAACAACAATATAAGAAGCAAAACTACCAAGGGGCTATAACACTGATGCTTCAAATTAGAGAAATATCACACACGAGGAGGACTGTGACACGATCCAAGCTGAGCCTCCCCAAATTTCTCTGATGATGGTCCGGTATTAAAGCGCATTTTCCGATAAACAGAGGTCAGCTGTTACATTCTGACACCAGACAAATGGGATTCGTACTCAAACCAAGCTTGGTGTTACATTTCAGAGCTGTATTTTAGTTAAGACGGGATGACTATTTGCTAGCAGGCTTGAATGAAGTTTTTATTTCCTTTTCTCTGGGGACTGCTTGTCTTTAAACACTTTTTTCCAATGAGTTGCTGGTTATACTCCATTTTCACCTCTGAAGTTACAGCCTTACTTTTAAACAGCAAAATAAATCCAGAAACGGTAATTCAGGTCTCTTTCTCCTTGATATATATATACACCCAGCGGAAGACAGCAAGGGGCTGCTAAGAGCACTCGGGGTCTGAATTTCAGCCAACAAAATACAACATCCTATTTGATAAATGGGCTGAGGGACTGAGCGAAACCCCTTCTTCTGCACACCCCAGACAACCAGGTCTCCCCGAAGCCCTCCCCTCCGCCGACGTGGGCTGCAGGACAGCGGAGCAAACACCCAGGCTGCAGTGAGCAGAAATGGTGAGCCAGAGCAGAAGGACAGTAAGGCTAGAAAGGGATTTTCCTCTCCTGGACGGGTGATTTTCTTTTCTACAGTATTTGCTGAGGATGTTTAATGGACATCCACGGTCTCTGTGACAGATAGAAGGGGGGATTTCACGAGGCAGTTTTAGCTGCATGGAAGGTGGAGGTGGTGTACAGGGGAGGCACTTGGAAAGATGTTTCCCCCACATGAAACAATGAGGGACTTTCCTTCTGCCTCTGAGTGTGGGGCTGGGGAACGTGGGCAGCTTAAATGCTTACATGCAGATACAAGATTTAGACTTTCAAGGGCAGAAGTAAGCCCTGATTAAAAAAAAAAAAAAAAAAGCACCAGCTAGGTTCTCACTCTGCAGGGACACCAGAGGATTCATGTACAGCAAGTCAGTGTGTCAGTGTTTCAAGAAGTATGTAAGAGGGGGAGAAAAAAAAAGTATTTTCCTTTCATTTCAAAGCCACATTTGCCATTTTATTCCATTGCACCAAGCTTACAGCACAGCTGTTGTAGCTGTTTTCTGCAACACACATACCGATATATTTTGCCCTTCTTGCATGAAGATGTTTTATGTGGTTTGAGGCCAGACCCTGAGAACGCCTGTACTGGGTGAGATACGGAGCCCAGCAGCTCATCGCAGGCAGGGTCCAGCAGCGGATATCTGGAGAGGAAGAGAAGTACAGACAAGTACGCCCCAAAACCTCCCCCCAGCCCTTGCCAGTGCTCGCAGATGTGTCCGTACTCAGCAGTTAGGTGAAAAGCTGGTGTAAAGCCAGGCTGCTTGGGAGGCTCAGGGCTCAGCACCACTAGAGAGCGGCAGACACCAGCGCCACGGATGACAGCCGAGCGGCAGCAGGGGAAAATAGAGTGGGAAGCGAGACTTTCATACAGCCTGGGATCCACCCAAGTGCCCAGGTCGTAGGCAGGAGATTGCAATCAAAGCTGACTGCACAGGAAAATCATAACATCTTTGTAGGTGTTACATGTGCCTGCACTCATCACGGAGGGTTTTCTTCACTGCTCCCCATAAGAAAGGCAATTTTCTGAATTACTTCTGCACTACCAGCTTTAATTTTTTTCCCAGTCTGTCATTTCTGGTAGCGGCCGTGGTGCAATAAAACGGGAGCTGGCCAATGCCACACCATTGCCCGGTGTCATCAGAGCTGAGCACTGGTGGGTGTGCACAAAGACTGGGGTGCCCCAAGGAATGGGCATGGAGATGGGGTGCGGCTGAGAAGGACCAAGCCACTGGGTGTTGAGGCAGGAGTGAACTGAGGAAACTCGGGGCCAGGGAAGGAAAAAGAGAAGGAAAGAGATGAGGTAAAAGGATGGTTTCCTCCTCTCGCAAAACACACAGGTTAGGGCTCTTTGCTCAATTCCCAGGTGAGAGCAGCAGCAACCTGTGGAACTGGCTTGTCTCGATGTTCTGCAGCAAAGCACGGTTTAGGGTAGGTTTTGGGTAGGGAGAGGCAGAGGCATCCTGGAAATCTAGAAATGCAGGTTAGACCCTGCAGCAACGTAAAGGGACCTTCATGTGAGGGAGAGCTGAGGAAGACTGCCATGTAGAACAGCGGATACACCTGGAAACCTTACCACGTATAATTTCTACAGCACATCTGCCCGAGATGGCAAGCAACCTAAAATACTAGAGTTATTTCTGTGTCCACCAAAATACACACTTCTCAAGCTCATAGCCTCAAAAAGTACTAATGTTGCTACATGTCCTAATGAAAACCAGCATGGCTGACAAATATATACTGTGAAGGACTCCCGCTGCTGAACTATGCTGTGACGCTTGACGCTACAAGCATGCCAGCATTAAAAGGGCAGTCAGCTAGGAAAGCACCACTGCTGTTCTTCCAAGTCCAGAGGGACTCATAACGAATATATCTGGAGTTTTCCTAGAAGCATGAAGATGCGGGTCGACATGCAATGCCTGTTTAGTCTGTGTATACTGGCTGCAGTCCTAACTGGAAAGCCTGTAGGTTAAGCAGTCTCAAGCCAAGACATGAGCATCACTGCTCAGCAGCACACCTGGAAACAGCTGGAATCTGTTAGCATCCTAGGAAGTCAGTGTGCAACACATAAAAGCAGAGAAATACTGCAATGGCTGAGGCTTCCCACTGGGAGCAGCTGGAGAAGCAGAGCTTTGGTCACTTGAGTACGTGACCTTGTTGCTTTTGTGCTCAGGGGCTGGGAGAGCACACACTGGGGATTTCTGTTTTCTCCAATCCCAAAGAGGAATAACAGTGGGACCAAAGTTTAGGGGAGCTTGATGCGAGTTCAATCCTCATTTCTTCTGGGGTTTTGCATGTGAGGGAGCTTTGCAACCCACAGTCACCCTTTCCCCCAATACAATGTTGGATGCTGGTTTGCTAAAAGGTAACACGAGCTCAAGCCTGCAGCATGGGACTTCCAGAGATGGAAGATAAAGGAGAGACTGAGGAGCAGTACTATTACCCTAATGCCTAGCTAAGCCTGTGAACCTTACAAGAAACTACTAAGTTACTCCAAAGTCCTCCATTCCCCAACAGTTACTGAGATTTGGCCCTGTAAAGCTCAAGTGAACACGACACATCATGAGCTCTTTGCTTTTGTACAGTTACCCCAGAGGCATGACCACGGTCACTGCTGGGCTCAGCCTTGGCCAGCGGCGGGTCCGTCTTGGAGCTGGCTGGCTTTGGCTCTATCAGACACAGGCGAAGCTTCTGGCATCTTCTCACTCAAGCCACCCCTGTAGCTCCCCCCACTACCAAAATCTTGCCACACAATCCCAGTACAAGGGGAGTGATACCAGGAAAGCCATCGGGCTGGATGGCATTCAGCTGCTTCCTGGAGAGCAACACAACTTCACAAGGAGGGCGGGTGAAATGCATTTCTGTGCTGAATATCTTCAAAGGACGGGATTCTAAATACTTCGGAAATCACAGCCGACACAAACTAACAGTTAAATGACTCTCTGCATACAGTGGACGGCAAGCCTTCTCTGCTTTAGCGCTCATACAGCACTGGCAGGCAACTGCAAGGGACACTCCCAACCGTGTAACTTGCTGTGCTAAAGCAAACGATGTTTATCCACCCAGAACTCAAGGGCATGGGACCAGGAGACCATGCAATGCAGTGGACAGCATCACAGCAGCGTGATTCACAGCAGATTCACATCGAGCCCTGCCTCACCCCGAGTGTTTTCTGTATCGAGCTGAATCTGACTGTGGCAGTGTTTAAAGGTCACGGTGCTAAACGCCATTGGAATATTTTTGCCACTGAAAGGATTCCATTCCTTCCTTTAGCAGCCCTAGGATTGTGCCTCCACTGCTTTGGGTAAGGAGAAAAAGGCAGCTGCAGCCTGCCTCCACTGCCACTATATATTTTATGATACGAACAAGGTCACCTGCCCTAGCCCAGCTCTTGCACAGCTCCAAGGTGAGCTAGACATCTTTTGTCCCCATCATTGGCTCTGCATCGCTTTCTTGTCAGCCTCCCCCGAGATGTCCTTTCAGACAGGCAGCTACAAACCCCAGGCAGGAAGCCCTTCCTCCTCCCTCTCTTCTTCCTCTCCTTAGACCAGGACAGATTGAGGTGAAGGTGCAAGCGCAGTTACACACCTGTGTCACGCTCCCAAGCTGTCACCAGTTCCACCTCCTCACAGGTAAGGCCACAGCTATTCGCCCTACCCAGCTGATATTTCCTTGGGATATTTCCTCAGTTTCTGAGGTCCAGAGGTATTTTCTGAATTGCTTGGGCTATCAGAGTGTTTGCATAAATAGCAGCACACTCACACCTTCCTCCCCTGGCTCTCTTGGTGTTAGTCACCTTTCTGCCTCACTTCAGACTAACCCGCGAGCAGGGAGCCCACGTTTCCACCACACCTACGGAAAAACCCTCCTTTAGAGGCACAGCTGCTCTGTGCTACTCATAACCAGAAGAAGGGCTTGCATTTCAGGGTCACAACAGAAGCCCACCACATGCCTGCTTCTACATAATCAAACCTGGAAGCCATCAGGAGGCCCTTTGCCAAGACACAAGATCTGAAAAGCAGAGGAAGCAATTCACGCTCTTTATTCTTTCCTGTGCAATATGTCCCACGCAGCAGCAGTCAATCACAGGACACGCAGCAAACGCCCCGCACCTCCGTAACCGGGTACGTGATGACACAGCCCCTTCAAAGCTGAGTTTACAGAGATATGAGTCACACGGTCATCAGCATCAGGCCAGACAGCGGCGTTTTATCAGGCAAAGGAGGCATTGCAGTCACTGGATGGTGCTGCGTGAACTCCACCCGTACCGACACCGAGCACAGAGGCATCGGTAAATGGTGGCAGCACAGCGACCCAGCTGAACACACTGCTTCAGGACAGGACCCCTTCCCTCGGTGCGCTCTCTCAGTCCCCTTTAGATTCAAACTTCACCTTATCTCCTTCCCCGTGAGGGCAGCAACGCCAGACTTGGGATGCTCAATTCACTATGATCTACACAGTAATTTGCCTCCAGCTCGCACTTGTTTAAGCAAAACATCATTTTTACCCCCAGATGTATTGCTGTATTGTCAAAAGCCTCTTCCCTACCTCACATTGCAAACACACCGTGGGAATTTCCACCTCTGCAGCGGAGAGAGGAGACAGACCTTTTCAGGTCTTTATTTCAGCCTGAGCAAATTTATTTGCTATCAGCAAAATCCCTGCTCCTCATCAGAGCCTCGTATTTTTGCTGCCGAGGTACGGTAGCTTTCCCCGAGAGGCTCGCTGCCTCGCTGTACGCTAAAGGAAATGGGATCTTTGCAGTTCATTTGTGTTTTCAAGCACACAGAGGAAGCTGTGGTTTCTTCCAGAATTAGTAAGAAGGAAAAGCCAAACCTCCTTCCCCCTTTTCACTCTGGAACGAGCCTGGGACCTGTCAGCAGCTTCGTACACACCACTCGGTTTTCAGAGCTTATGCCTTCACCAGCAATATTAGCATGTTTATGAAGTTATTTCAAATTACAAGTACTTAAAATGGAAGGAAAAACATTCATTGTCCTAACCCCAAACTTTGGTTCTGTAGGCATCATTTTCCCTTAGAAAACAGATTGCTTCAAAGACACAACAGGAAAGTTTTGTATGGGAAAAGTAGGATCTTGGGGCAATAACGACAGAACATGGTTTTTCCAAATACAGAACTTCTTTCCTCCTCCAAACAGCCCTACCCTGGCCTGTCCCCAAAAGCCAGAAGACCCCATCACAGGGCAGTTAAGTCTTCCCCTCACTTGCTGCTCTATTTAAACAGTCACAGCCCTCTGAAATCGACATCTCGAGGCCTTCCTGGGCTGTGCAATCACTCAGAGGGAGGAACACTGCTTTCCCCCCTCCCTTCCTGTTCCTGAGCTCCTCTGCTCCCAAGATTTGGTTGGAAAAGCTACAGAGAGTTTCAGAGTCAGTTCTCTTCCCCACAGCTCACACGAGGGTGAAGCCAGTCCCTCAGGCAGTGCTCTCAGCTGGTTTTCTGCTCCCTGCGGCAGAAGGGGTTGGTTGTGACTGGTGGCAGTGGTGTGGCAGGGCACTGGACCATTGCCCCTGCTAGACAGGGACAGCATCTGCAGGCAAGCTACCTTGTGAGCCTAACATAGGAACCTATGCTGCCGTTGTTGGTTTGGTTGGATTTTTAAGTTCTGTGTGAAAAAAAATAATAGCAAGAGTCCTTTGTTTCATCTGTTGCTTAGTCTTAAAAGCCTGACTCTACCCCTGCTGTCTGCTTCCCAGCTCCTACTTGTAGGTATCCCCCACCTCTCAGTGAATGGAGAACTATCCAACTCGAGAAAGTCGAGGACTTCTCAAAGGAGCAGGGCAAGTTCATGGGTTATTATTTTATTGAGATGAAGTTTCAAGCCCTTGAAATTGTCATGTTTCCTCTATGAATCTTTTAAAATGTAGAGCTGAAGAGGTCCCTTCAATTCATTGGGACCTTAGAGCCAGAACTTCAGCAAGCCTTTTCAAATCAAATGTAACGAGACTGAAGTACCATAGTGTCTACACAAGCTTCAGCACTGTCTAGCCATTCATTTCCTGAGGGGGATACTGGCTCTGCTACTTCCTCTGTTCATTCCTTTCTTATTCCTCTACTTCCCTCTCTAAAACACAAACCTGGTTTGGCAGATAAAATACATTATAACACCTCCTCCCCAGAAAAAGCAAGCCAGAAGTGACCCAAAAAGTTACTGCTGTGGGTTCAAAACAGGGTAACAGCTTCTATCCTCAACCACGCTCTGCTTGGTTCAACTTTGAGAAAACAGACTCTCCTTCTTTTCCCAAGACCATCTTTTCAACCATTTAGAAAACTGCTGCATTGGCACAGAACTTTCTAACAGAGTGTAAATTTCAACTCAATTTCTTCCAAGACAAGTTGTGTCGACACCAACAAGCCTGTGTTCATCAAAGGACAGCATGTACTGCTTTATCCCCGCACCTCGTAACACTGAGCTGAGAGAAAGGCTCCCCCCTGCGCTTCTGCTTCCATCCGAAAAAAGAGGGAACCAAGGTCCATTCCTATAAAAAACAACATCCTATTCAAGTTAAACAGCAGCCACCAGCATAAACTACTTGTAAAACAATTGGAAAAACTGCGTGTACTTACATATCAGAGTCTAACTGCTGTAAGAAGAGCAACAAAGCAAGAATCCCATCCTCTCTACAGCCAGATTGTACTCAAAGCTCTGTTCCCAGAGGCCTCTCTGCTAAGAAATGTGGTCCCCAGCTTACCTACAATCAGCGGGAAGCTCGCTGCAAGGGAAGTGTCTACACCTGGGTTCAGCTAGGAATTGGTAGGCTGCCCAAATCCTTGTAAAGCACTCCCACCTGGGAGTTGGGGAAGAGGAGCGAGAGGGATGCTTGCTTCGCTGCGTTCCTCAGCTATCTGGCGATTGGCAGCAAGAGGAAAGGATGAGTCGAGCTAATTAGAGGAAGACAGAAACAAGTTAATGACATTTTACCCCCTGACTGCTTCCCTACAGGTTTCTGTCATCCCCTCTCCTCAGTAATTTCCAAGCTTAAATTTTACAAGCTCCAGGCACTGAGTTAATTTGCAGAAGTGCATGACCCGTGAGGGGAGCGTGTCATGCTTCTCTGCCATAGAAACCACCACATCGACCCGAATGCTGGGACAGGGGAGTCATACCATCCCCTCCCTGCCAAGCGCAGGGTAACGCTGGGCGTTTCTTTTGAAGTGCAAGGAGAGGGTGCTAGGGGAATTCTACAAGTACATGATGAGTTTTCGTGGGGAAAGTTGAAGTGGTACTGAAGTGGGAACACATTTCCAGAAATCCCCCAAATGTCTCAGCAAATCACTGTTGCTTTCAAAGGCACAGGATTTCCCTTTCATTTGTGTTCTGCTGCTCTCTCCCCTCTTTGGAGCAAAGCTTTAGCACGTGTCAATCCCTTAAGACAAAAAGTAGTTTAACATTAAATTTGTGCTCGAGGAACCAAGAAATCCAGGATTAACAGGTTCTCCTCTCTCCTTTCATTCTCTCCAGTGACCCATTTTACACAGCCTTGAGGGCTGGAAGGACTCTGCAGCCAGATTTCTCCAAGTTGTTAGTATTTCAACACATAAACAACCATAAATTTGGTTTTCCCTGCCATGATAAAGAGGATGCAGATAGCAAAAGAGGTAGTTTCTCACTCTTCCAGCCACTTCGTGCTACCCAGAGCTGTCCTACAATAACACAGTAAGAAACACAGTTCAGGTAACTGATTAAGACTGACATTAAGTACTGAAAACATTCGAACTGCCTTTCTTTATGATTCTATTACTTCCTTTTTTGTTTTTGAAGCCTAATTCCCTGAGAAAGCTGATGATAAGCCACAGGATAAACCATACGACTTTCAGGAGATTATTTTCTTTCCTAGCCTCAAAAGGCTTTGTTTTTCTTAGTGCAGATAACACTGACGCCTAAAGAAAACTTCAGTCAGCTCTTGATAGGAAAGCCCTACTGGAGGATTAGTCACGTTCATAGATACTCGCTCCCTCAGTGGGCTGCTAGGCTTGGATCATGTACCATTCGTCCACAGTGCAATACCCAGATAAATGCGATGTCTCGGTTTAAAAAAATCCCCTTACAGGCTGCATGTAGAGGCTTGTCAAGCCTCAAGTGCCCTGCAGGCTGCACTTTAAAAACCTCTGTCCTAGATTATTTTTCTGTCATGTAGGTTCTTTCCCCTCCTCCCCCCGCAATTCCCCACATTTGCAGGTTGTTCTCATCTGTGGAAGTTTCATTTCTGCTGATGCTAATGAAGCTGAACCCCAGGAGAAGACTCGGATTTCCACCATGCCCTCCAATTCCGTAGAGAGCTGGTGTGAAGTCAGCTCAGAAATTGTCTCCCTCAACATCTATTATCTTCCTACAATTTCTTCTCTAACAGACTTCTCTCCATGAAAGCATTTCCCTGCCGTTTCCCATCAGCTGCACACGGAAGCAAAGACTACCATTTCCCTCCTCTTTGTCTCACCTCTCTGCATTTCCACCCAGCCTTCCCTCAATTCACCTCCACAGCTTAAAAATCACAGACAGCCACAGCCCCTTTTTTATATTGTAATCTCTGGCTCCCGCTTCTAAATTTCAACAAACAGGATGGCCAGGTGACTTCTCTTTGTCCCTTCCTCCCCAAACAGGCTGTTCTGTGCAAACAGGATGGCCAGGTGACTTCTCTTTGCCCCTTTCTCCCCAAACAGGCTGTTCTGTAGGCTAGTGACAGCTGTCACTCAGCACTTCCATCCTATATAACCTATCTCCCTGGCTGGATGACTCTAATCAGTCTGGAACAACGCATAAGCCAACTGGGAATGACTGTATCTTGGCTGTCCTCTGAAAGAGACTGACCCTGTTGCTCTCTGCTCAGGTTTGGAGCCCAGATGGTTTTGCTGGTGTCGATCACGCTGAGCAGCAACTACGCAAAGTGAATATGGCATCCCCCAGGGAGCATTTTGGGGTCTCAAGGCCAGCCTGCTTTGATTTTATCAACACACCAAGCAAGGGGGTAGGGATGGGTGGAGGAGTCAAGCAGTCTACAAAAACCTGAGTTTTGTGTGGCTTGTGGGGGTAAACTCAGAAACAAGAGGAAAAAAAGCCCTCAGTCTTTGTCGTACACTACAAATAAGGGGTTTGCTTGGCTTTGGAAAATGCCTGTGCCCGAGTTAGCAACTGTGTTTTAAAGAAAGGGCTTGAGACGCACCCAGCTACAAAGCATTGGACCTTTCCTGGCCAGCAGCAGCAATTTCACTGGAGGACTATAAATGAACAGACTTGGAGAAAGACAACACAGTACATCTTGCTTGCTTCCATCCTTTATGGCTGAGGGAGGAACAGTATTCCATGGGGTTACATCTGCTTCTGCAGATTTGTCTGCCACAGGTAAGCAACGGCATGTCAGTCAGCATCAACCTGTTGTGTTGATCTACTTCAAACAACAAATGCTACCTCTGAGCTTGGATTTCTGTCAAATCTTTCTCATGGAAACAGTCTGACAGCTTATCCATGAGAAGTACTGGTATCACACCATTATCAAGGGACCACATAAATAGCAAAGGCATCCTCAGAGGCAATTTTTGTCATACAGGAACCTGTCCTCCAAGAGCTGCTCAACTCTGGGAAGGTAAAAAATGCACAAAGTTCTTCTTCCTGTCTCACTTTTGTTTCTCTTCATTTGGCAAGGTGAAAGTGTTGCTGCCCTTAACAACTTACGGCATTTTCAGAGTTTCAGACTGCTGGCAGGGACAGAAGTTGTCCTGATTTTTTACCCAGAAAGGCACAGCAATACTATCAGGAGGTTCAAATACATGATCACAGTTAGGTACCTTTCCAATCAGGTACCAAAAATATTTGCATGAGCCTTACTTACGCTGAAGTACTCCCCCAGTCTGGGTTTTCATATCCCGTAGGGGCTGCTCTAAACCCTAACAAGCCTGTTGCTCACACGAAGAAGGCCAGGGAAGGCAGTAGGCTTCAAGTGAGCTGCAGAAGAAATACTGTACAGGAGGCAAGTAGGAAAAATATTACATCTGAGGTGAAAAGAAAGTGAAAACAATGTGCTAATACTCTGCTATCCGGACACAGCAGAACATGTTGCAACAGAGGACAAGTCCCCTCCATCCCAAAGCTAACCAGATCAACCCCCAAGTGCAGAGCTGAGGGCCAGGCTCAAGGCGGTTCCATGTGGGTATTAACTAGGCTCGTGCAGCTTGACTGAGTGTTTTGCTAGGTCAGGATTTTGGAAACCAGACACTAGTGTAATGGGTGCAGGCTGGGCAGAGCACACTGTCACAGCTCCGTGGTATAAGGGGGGCTGGGCTGCATGCCAAACTGGAGATCAATCACAAGTCTCACAACATTCTTGAACTTTTTTTTTTTCCTATGCCTCTCAAAATAGTTTAGATAGTCTCATGTCCAGAATGTGATGTTCCTTCTTTGGCCTCAGCAGGGCATGGGAAATGGCTTTGCCTGTGCTCTTATGCTCTGGAAGTGGTACGCCAGCTTGGATCCCCTTCCCTGCACATAAACACAAAACTATTGCCATCAGGAATCAGCTCTAAAAATGCTTGCAACCAAAGATCAAATAGCAATGTAGTTATTCCCCATCTTCCACTTTGCCATCTCTGCTTGTATGTGTCTGCTCAAAACTTTCTGTTAAGAGACTAAGTCTGGTCAATCACTCCTGGCTTAATCTACGGCAGGGTATTTCCACTTCTGAAATGGAAACTAAAAGACTGGCCCAGTCTCAAAGTTCAGATTTGAATTTCAGACTTCCTGAAGTTCAGGAGTATTCTGACTTTGTTTTAATTTAGCCAGTAGTAATACAGGACAGTTCTGCTTCATTGTTTGTTTTCAAAAACCTGTTGCTAAGATAAAAACTTACTCAAGCAAGCATTTGCAAAACTCAGGTGTTGATTAGGTATTTTGTATCCAAAATCTTCCCTCTGGCATAATCCTAGGATGTACAAGACCTGAGTTTCAAAGCTTGTGAATCTCTTCAGGTCCTTCAGAAAGTACTGGCAGATGGAGATGTTCAGCTACTGGGAAAAAACCAAGCTCTCTGCACATCAGTGGAAAAATGCCGCTCCTGTTTCACATCCAAATAGCCTCTATAAATCTCCTCTGCCAAAAACTTTAACAGTCCTGCTTGAGCAACCTCTGCTTCCACAGCAGACACACACCACCACCACCAGCTGGGGGATGTGCAGCTTCTTTCGTACAGAGCTAGCTGCCTTGCACACTACCAGGCTAAATTTTGCATGAAGATGTGCAGCGTTTTCCAACCAGGCAGGAAAGCTGCTTTACTCAGCTGGGTAAATTTCCACAGCATAAATATGCTTCGCACAAAACAGCCTCTTGAGGTTGGGTTCGGAGCACGGACTAGAAGCAGTAGTGAAGAGTGTGTGCTGCTGTTAGCTACTTGAAAAAGGACTTTGATCTCCAGAGCTGACAACCTAACACCTCCAAGCAGCAATACATCTCACAAAACATTTTATTTGCCTTTTATATAACACAAGACACACAGGACATCCGTTGAGGGATAAGTACCAGATACAGAGCACTGCCACCTACTGCTGCTTATTAAAAAAAAGGGGTTATTTCCTGCTCATAGCTCAAGAAATAATGCCAACAGATATAAACTGATCACAGAGCAGCTACATCAAGCGATGGCCAGCACAGACGTACATGCTCCACACCAGCTAAAAGACTGGACTGGAAAGATCTAAAGAAAGCAATAACATAAAAGCTTGAACCCCAGTGAAGCAGAAAATTATTTCTCACCAGAGCCGGCATGGCTTTAACCCTCTGAGGACTGAAAGCTATGTACAAAAAGAGCTCAGCGCTGTGACTTCAGGTGGACCCTTTGTAACAACAGATGAATCGCAGGGGCATTCACAAGGCAGGCGTCTGTAGAAAGAGCGGTCAAAGCCTGCTCAATAGTATAGGAGAGTTAGCAAATGTTCTGTTACACAAAGTCTCTTTCCAACAACAACGGCAGTACAAAAAAATTTCCAAATAAACACTGCTGGAAATGCAGGTCAGTATACCCACCACGGTGTAAATAAAACTTTATTTACCACTCAAGCCTTTAGCTGCGTTCTGTAGAAATCAGAAACCACCCTGATCCTGTTCATTGAGAATTACATGCGAGTTATAGGTTAGTTTCTACCACTCCTGAAAAAACAGCATTCTGTATTAAATGCAAACCCCTCGACCTTCTTGCACCTCTGCATTTGCATGCAATTGCTACATGTTCCAATGTGTAGCTGTGCAACGCAGACCACAGTAATGCCTTCTGAAGTCCCTTGGAGACTTGGGATTATAAATTCAGCTCTAACCTTTGAAACACTTTACCCGCAGCCACGTGAAACCCTCAGAGAACAAGCATACAGGCCCTCGCAAAGTAAACAGATGTTGCATTTCCGCTGTGGCATAACTTGCACAAGAGCAACTCTCACTGCCTTGGTCCATGCATCCAGGTGTAACGCACAGGGGGTAAAGCTCTAGGTACTCACACAAGGCTGTTGAAGAAACGGCACCCTTCCAGGCACAGCAGGGGACCTTCCCAGCAAACAGAGGGTCTCTGCACTTGGAAAAAGCTGAATTCTCCTCCCACCACAACTAGGGCAGACGGGTGATCAACTGGTCCTAACACCGGTCCTGCCAGGCAAGCAAAGGCAACATGACATCTGAGTGTGACTCCTCGCCATTTCAATGCCCCGCTGGGAAGAAACAGGTGGCTTAGCTCTGCTCCCACCAAAGTCAGCAAGCTCGACTTTCTCATGGGCCCTCACACATCCTGCCTTTCCACAGCTACCGAGTTCTGTTTGCAGATGATCTGGCCTTGACAACCGAGAGCTATGGTGAGGAGCTATTCCTATCTTCGTTCTACTGAGTGGGAACAAAGGAAGTGAGAAATTCAGAAATACACAGAAGGTCGAGGAGGAAGCGTGTGACAGAGGAAGGAGTTGACTTTGCCTTTCTAGATCCGAGACAAAATTTCTCACCATAGGCTAGCTCTCCCATTGACTTCACTGAGTGGGAATGAAGCCAGCGCCGAGTGCTCTGGAAATCCCATCACAAATGCTTCCTTCATTTAGATGTTTTACTAGTGTTTACATCTCTCTGATGAAGACATACTTACTGCAGCCAAAAAAAAAAAAAAAACCAACCCACCAGCACTCTTTGAAGGAGAAATGAAATGCTTCATTAATTCAAAAATTGTTGAGATTGCAAATTAGGAACAGAACATACAGGTCTAGAGGCAAGATTACTAATAATTCATGAGCAAATGTGTTTATGCAACACTGAGGATGAGATTTTAATTGCTTATTACTCTAATTGATTTCATTCAGTTGTTATAGCAACTTTCTCTTTTTTAGTATACGCACTACACTCGACTCTTACAGACTGAAGCCATAAAGCAAGGCTGTGACACAACACAGCTGCAATCCACATTGTAAGATAAACTACACTGATTATCTGCTCATATGATACACAGTGGATGAAGACCACAGTTAGTGCTAACACTTTCTAGTCTAATGTTTTGTTATTATATGCTGAAAAATCATACAGTTTCTCTCAGCTGTCCATGCTTATCTCCACCACCGACTATTCATTTTACACTCCTTGGCACTCTGCTCAAGCGAAAACAGTGGCCATTTTGTGAAGAAGCTAGCTAGTAATGGCAGTTAGTCATCTCATCTATATTCTGTTTGCCAGAGTAGCTTTGACACAACAGGCATTCAGAGCAAGAAGTCAAAACCATGCCTCTTGCTGTTTAGAAGGTGTGCGGTTCAGTTAAACAGTAACACCCCGCACAGGCTGCGCTCAGCTATACTTAGACATCTACTCTTACACATCCCTCCTGCCCAGTCTCTCCCTGCTGATGGTGAAACTGCTGTTTGTGTGTAACCATCTGCTAACTTGTCCATGGCAAAGCAGATCTTGCTCTCTGAGCATGTATGCTTGTGAGCTACATCTTTCTTGTCCCTGGAGCAGATCCTTAAAATATCCTGAGAGTCGCCGGTCTCGCATGCATCATGTTTTTCAGGAGCTGAACACAGCAGCTGTGGGTCGGACGCTTGGAAAGGGAAATACAGACATTTTTCCCTTGTTGAAGGCTCTGTGCAATGTACATTGAACTGGAAACTGCAGAGGCTGGATTCTGGCCTTGCCCCAGCACCCACTGATTCACATTCCGCTGAGCCCTGATAGCCAACTGCTATCACAAGGATCAGGCATCCACCTCTTAGTTCAGCCCCCTCACAAGCAAGCAAAGAAATAACGTGAGATTGTGAGGCAGCGCTGTCTTCTGCATGAACTATTTCCTTTACTGCATGGTTCAGCCTTTCACGCTACAGCCACACGCACAGCCTGCTCTAAGCGCTGACCAACAGGAACATTACCTATTGCACCAGAAAAATGGGGAGCTGTTAAAGACCAGGGCCTGAACACACCGACTGATTTACACTGAAAGGTTTTATTGCTCCCTGTCACTTATGTAATCAAGTGCCAGAGAACTCAAGTTTGCTGTTTAAAAGCCCATTATCTTTATTTAATTATGGGTTGACAATTCACTAGAATAGCAGCAGTTCTAACTACCGATCCCTCGCAGCCCCGTTCAGACACAGGAGAGCAGGTGAGCAGTACGATAACATCTCGAGAGCCTCTCAGAAACCAGGGCCACCTACACTCATGTGAAACCCCAGCTCTGTGCCTTAAATAGGTTAGGCAACACACCGCCCCACAGAGCCACAGGGAGTAACAGCTCGTACAGAAACCGTACAGCTAGGAGCTACCCTGGAGGATGGCTTCCCACTGAAACATTCCCTTTCAGCCCCCTCAGCCCCCACCCAAACCAGCCCTACTGACAAGGCAGTTATGAAAGCCAGCACATCTTTAAACTCTTGAGGCTGCAAGTGTTCAAAGTTTCACCTCATGATACAAGCAAGCCCAAAACAGCATTTAAAAACCACGTGCACCTCTGCCATTAAAAGCAAGCCAACCACCCAAATCCCCACGCTTTCAACAAAGCCAGGCAAACCTCCTTTGAGGAATACACAGCTATCTGACCTGGCAAAATCAAAGCTGAGCCTAAATTATCAAACCACAGAAGTAAACCTGACAACATTCATGCAAGCAAATTTTTCATGATGGGACAGAACTTGAAAGGGGCTGAATGGTACACCTCAAGCTTTATTAAACAGACTAATATCACAAGCTGCTAGTAAACCCAGGGACATTGCCCACAGCTTCCTAGCTGCCCACCTACACAGCGCACGCATTATCTGCTGACTCCCCAGCGGGGTGGTTGCTGTACCGAAGTGACCTGACTGAGCACCTTTGAAGTCGAAGCTGAACACTTGCTGCAGTAGCTTTCATGTTCAAAGCGGTCACAACAGGCAGCAAGGAAGCCATTGCTCTTAAAACATTACAGTACACGTTTCTAAGATCAACAGTACCATTATATAATTGACTTTCAGTAGCACATCTGAGTAATTAAACAGAGGGGAATTTCATACAGAACTCTGTAAGGAATATCAGGTGTCCGCCCCTCATCTGTTGTATGTGGGAAGTGAGAAGCCTTGTAACGTATTCCTGTATTTAAAAAATAAGTAACTAGAAAGGCCATCAAGAATGTGAAAATTACTACACTCAATTATTTTCACAGTAGCAGTGGCCCTACTCTTCCCACACATGCTCCTTACCAGTGACAGCACTCCCGGGGAGCCTCACAGTGCCCTATTCATTCCCAGCCCCAAACTACACACACTGCCCCATGTGAGCACCCAAGACGCAGTATGTCCCTTCCCAGCAGCAGCGGCCAGAGCTGGAAGACAGGCTGGCCTGGCAGACGGAGCACCTTTGTGCTTTATCTCGTACCATCCCTCACACGACAAAGGCGAGACCAAGAAGAGGTAAGATCTGTATCAAGCTTCTAGATGCAACAGGTCTATCATGATCTGATCTAGGTGTCCTGCTCCGGCAGGGGGATTGGACTAGATGATCTTTCGAGGTCCCTTCCAATCTCTAACATTCTGTGATTCTGTGATCCCTAAAGTCATCTCAGGAGGCAAATGAGCACAGGTCCCAGCTCCTTCTTTCAGTCCTTCTTGGGCTGGGAACATCCTTCCAGCAAGAACCATTTACGGCCCCTTATTCCTTAACTTCTGCAAGGTAGACACCAGTTGGAAATACTCTGGCAACATACACAGAATGAGAGGAAAAGGAAACAAGCTCAAGTTTGCCTTTTATTAGTTATTGTAGGTGTTTCTGATCGCCAAGGTACGGACCAGGTTTCCCCTCAGAGGACTGGGAAGAGCAGCAACCCCACACCCAGTAAGCCCCAGAACACTTTGCCTGTGATGAGCCCCAACGGTACCACTAGTGGGAGCTGCTGTTTGCCAGATGTGCACACACGCCATTCCCAAAACCCAGCCCAGCACGACAGCAGTGCCCTGCTGCAGCCAGCAGATAAACAGGGGATACCTCACACCAGCTTCTCAAACTGATAGCAGCAAAGCAGAGAAAAAGATTCATACAGAAATCTGTCCTTTTACTTCGCAAACCGCTTACCAGAACTTCTGGGAAACCTGCAACAACGCTGCCACACAAGAAAAAAAAAAAACAAACAAGCAAGCCAAAAAAGCTTCAAGTAACCAACCGTAACTCACATCACTTAACAAATACAGCACTCAGTTTATTCTTTTTTTTTTCCTCAACTGAAACAAGACTCAGTAGGTTCATTACCTGTAACCCAAGTACTCTTATTTCAGAAGTGAGCTTCCAGGTCCAGAGACTCGCAGTAAGAAGTCTTCAGATGTACAGTATTTATATTATAGAGTACACAATAAATTACTATCTACATGCAACATACCTATAAAAAGTTACATACAATGTAAAAAAATACAGTATTTTCTGCTCATTTTTTGTTTTAAATTTTTTCTATACATTTTTTAAATTTACATTTTTATATACATTTTTGTAAACTTTTTGTATTTTTATAAAAACTGAAACCACATAACAGTTATGAACTTACAGCACTGCTCTTACCATCCTAAAACAATGCTTGCATCTACAAAACAACAGCCTTTAGCTTGTCGGCTCCTTCATTTCTACTTTGGCACCACCGCACTTCACACCATTATTCTGAGTTAATTCGTCCACTTACTACCTAACCGTATTCTCAGTACGGAGAAGCACAATCGTATTTTGGATTGTGCTTCAGTAAAAGGAGTTCAGGAAAAAAAATTACATTAACTACTTCATCAACATCACTTTACCTGATATTACTGCATTATATCAACTTTTCCTGCACTAACTGCTTTACATAAGCATGCACACAAGTCTGATTATGACTCAATCAATAACATGAATATACTGAAAAACAACTACAAGGGTTAAATATCAAAAGCAATGTAGACTTACCAAGATTTACCATGTTAATAAGTCTAATAGTATGGATTGACATGTTAAGATTTTAGACACACTGAAGTATACAATGTGAATTTTAGCACAAGCTCATCCATATTACAGAAAATCACACCCTGCCACACACTTTATACTATCCTTCAGTGAAACTAGTGCTGACTACAAACCTCCATTCTTGCCATGCATACTCCTGCTGTGAAACAGGGATTCCTGAAGCTTATGAAAACCAAGCTTTAAAAAAAACCATCTGCTTGGAGTACACAACTCGAGTTCCAGCTGAAACAGAGCACAGCACGCAAAGTGTTAAAGCAGTTTCAGTTTTGGGCCCATGTGCCAGAACCAGGCTGAAATGATTCACTAGGTCTACATATCATTCCCCAGAACCTACCCAGCCAATCTGATCTAATCCCAAACACTAAAGGGTGGAGGTACCCTCAAGAGAACCCTTCTCCAACCTCCAACTCCAAGCAGGGTCAACACTGAATTCAAACCCAGCTCAGGGTTTTATTATGTTGAATCCCAAGAAGCTCCCAGAACAAAGACTGCAGAGCCCCTCTCGGTGCACTCCCATGCTTGACTGTCTCCATGCAGCGAGCTTCTTCCATTAACTGAGAACCTCATATTCAATTTAATAAAATCCTCTCGTTTGTGCTCCATGCTTCTCAGTCAAGATCCTGAAATCATCTCTTCAGCAACCTCCTTAGATACCAAAAGGCTGCTGTTCAATCCCATGTCCCCCTCCAAAGGCCTCTCTGCCGGGCTGAATAAGCTCTTTTCCATGTAGCCTCTCCTCACAGGTCCTATACCCCAAAACACTTGATCATCTTGGCAGCTTATTGCTGGGCTTGCTGATCAACATCACGGGCCTGAAACTGGATGCTGTTCCAAATGACAATGGATGTCAAGTAAAGGGAGGAAAAAAGTCCCTACTTCCCTCAATCTATTGGCTATGCTCCTGTTAGAACAGCCCAGGACGCTGTCAGCCTTCCGTGCTGTCCGGGCACACTGCTGCTGTGTTCAGCTAAGACCACCAGGTATGGGACTACATTTATCCTTGTTGAAAACAGAACTATACATCAACTTTTTTTGCTGAACTGGGGACCTGAAAGATTTTTTTTTTCTTCTCTAAAATTATAACAACAGAAACAACAAGGCAGGCATTCAAAGCATTGATATACCACAGCAACTCTTGCCTTAATACCGACAGTTTACAGAATACCACCTCCTCATTTATTATTGCCAGAAGACTCTACAGTGCGTTAGAAATCTCACCCTAATACAATCAAGACTTCATACTAAGACCGACAGTTAAGAGTTTGCCACTTTGTTTTAGGTTTGAGTTCAAAGAAGAAGGTGCCTTCCAGATCACTCGGAGAACTGCTAAGGCTTTCTTCTCCGCTGCTCATATCTTCACAGGAGTCTTCACTAGAAGGAACAGTAGGAAAGGTAATTTAAACAAAGCACAACCTCTTGAAAGCGGCAAAGTACTCCCCGATCCTGTGCTTTCTGGCAAGCTGTTCTGTTCCTAGTGCAACACTGCAGATCTAAACACTTCTCAGCACTAAGGCTTCAATCCTAACAAGGTCCAATTTCCTTTCTCCTAATGCCAAGCACCTCCTACCAACCAAGCAGCCAGTGTTCCAGATATCAAATATATATTACAAGAATTAAATGCTCTATAAGCCTCCTTACACTTAAAAAAGGCAATCCCTCTCCCTACCCCACAAACAGCTTGTACTTTTTGAACCCCAAAATGACAGTTCCCCATTTTTTCTTCTGTTTAATATTTACTTAACTCCACTCGTATTTTCAAAGATAGCAATTTTTTTTCCAAGTAGTACTAAACAAGCCTAGCTATACAGAGTTGCTGTTAACACTTCCAGAAAATGAGAACTCTTGACAAATTAACCACCTGGTGTAAGTTTTACTAACCTCTCGCTTTCATTGAAACATCCACCCTCTGGTATTGTTGGCAACTCAGGAACACTGTAGTAACTGTTCTGTAGATTCTGGGCTGTACGTCTTGAAACAATCCAAACTAATTTTTTATGATCAGGCTTGCAACATTCAGGAGAAGAATAATCTGCTAGGCATTTTGAGACCAGCTCCCTCCAGTAAAGTAGGTCACTATCACTTATCTAAAAAAGAAAAAAATAATCTATTTAGTCTATTACACACAGATTTTAAAGATAACCCTTCCCTCCATTTCACCTTCTTGGAAATTACTTTAAAAAATATCAGCTGAGATAGATGCAAGTCATAACCATGACACCTTTGTCAAAGTTTTGCTGCTTTTGAAGGTGAACTCCTATACATCTCCTACAAATGTCCACTTTTGCATGGACAGTTTGCCTGTCAGTTGCTGTTAGTATCTTCATTGTCACTTCCAATGGAAAAATTAGACCAAGATTATTCAATTTTCAAACAGCAAAAAGAATAACCAGCCAGCAGCCATTTCAGTCCCACAAACAGATTGCAAGTTTCTCTAGAACTGTACCAAATTCAATCAGCCACTTGTTAAAGCAAGTATTGTGCAGGCATTTCTCCTAATTTTATAGATACAAGCTAGTTTTTAAACTATAATCCTTTTGCTTGCCAGGCAGTTGCCAAGATGTGCCAGCACAAAATGACCACCTCACCTCATTCTCTAAGCAGCCAGTTTTGTATTTGGCATTCTACCAATGAAACCACATTTGTTAGAAGAGTTTCAGACAGATGCTTAAAGATCCATTTCATTGGTTATGTCAGCCTGTGACAAATGGTACTTGTCAAGATTGTACACTGACAGCAGGGGTCCCTGAAATGTAGCACTGTGCATCACTAACTGCACCAGTCCCAACAACCCCAAAAGCAATCCACGGAAAATATTTACCTTAGAGTGCTTTTGAACACACAGAAGGATCTCAAACAGCTCAACCGATTTCAAAGTCTGAACTTCTAGAGTGAGAAGGCACAAGGCCAAGACAGATGGCTAGAAGGACAAAACACACCCCTCAGTATAACATGAATCAAAACCCAATCAGAAGTCAAGGAAAGCTGCTTCTACTTACTTTGGCTTTAGAAAAAACTAGACGACAGTTGCAAGCCTTTAGCTGTGCTTCCAATTTGTCCAGATTCAATACTTCTTTCCTGTAGGCACCCAAGAGAAGAAGCATTTGTATCAGCAAGAACTAAGGAGCTGCCTCTTCTCCAGCCAATGCCATAATCATTTGAAAGGCAACTGAAGAGCTAAAGGTCTTAGCGAACGTACAGACCACCACACAACTCAACTCACCTTTCTGAGGTATGACAGAGTACAATAGTATGGTACAAGTGCAAGAAGGTTAAGGCAGTAGTAGCTTTAAATTCAAAGTGCAACTTTTCTGAAATTATCTTCTCCATCCGTTTCAGGTCGGACACAGTGCATTTACATTGGCTGATCCGGATGATCTCATGAGCAGATGGAATATTGCATTCTTCTTCAACTACTCGGGCAGCCAGCTGGAAACAACAAACTCCGATGCAAGATAAATGCTTCGGTTTCACCTAGAAACAAGAGGAAGCACTGTGAATACTTCCCCCCCACAAACACTGAGCTTATCAAACAGCAACCTAGCCTAGGTGAGGAGTTTTGAATATTCACAGTTCAACAGAAAGGGATTTGCTTATCTTAACTAGACCCAGCATCAGTCAACTCATACACCTCGCCTAGTCATACCTAGTTTCGTCACTTAAGCTGCAGTGAAACAGCCAGCAGAGACAATAAAGCAATAGCAATCTGCTACAGCTAAATCAGGAAGTTCAACAGCTGAACACCCTCTGTTGAAACTGTTCCACACCACTACACTACAAATAAATTGCAGTAAGAACTGTACTACCCCCACTTCTGAAAGCAGCAGTGCTAACCTGCCCTCATTTAAAGCCTACACAAATCCGGCCTGAGCCTGTTCTAGGCTGTCCTATCCCTCCCTCCTCAACTTGTTCCTGCCTCTGCTGTTCTCTCCCATGTACCAGCATAACATTTTGTGCAACCTCAAGCAGTCAGAGCAGAGAACTGATGCAACTTCAGACAATAGTTTTTCTGCCAACTTAGTAATGGGGAACTGGTTTAGGTTGAACTTGTCTGCCATAAAGCAGCAGAAGTGCAAAAAGAAAAACAACCAGGAAATTATCATTTGTAGTACTTTCAGTGCTAAGCTAAGCTTTAGCACAACACCCAGAAATAGCATGTAGCACAAGTTATTTTGTTTGTTCTTAATTCCTCCTTTCTTAGTCTTCTACATGTACCTGGTGAAAGCTACAGACTTATTATAGCAAATAAAACATACTGCTACTTGCCTTTAGAGGTAAGAAGAGACCATAGTATAAAAAGCTAATAAATCACATCAATATAATCTAATCTTTCATGCAAGACTCATACTCAAGTTTACCAAGGAGGAGGTCAGAAATGTTGCTAGTATAGAGTGAGTAAATAGCCAGTTATCTCCCAGATCACAACCTTCCCCTTTTTGTCAGACAGGAAAGTTCACAGGAAGCTTGCACATTCCCAGCTGACACTATAGCAGGTCCTCTCCCCACAAAATACCTTCATCAGAGCCAAGAATCTGTCCAGAATGTTAACAGCCAAAACAAACGTTTCAGTTGCAAAACCAAAAAAGTTGGTCAGACTCCAAAGATCTTCCACCTTGGCATTCCTTTGTCTCGGACACAGAGTATTTTCATTCTACGGCAAGAGAAGCAAAGTCAGAATTTATCAGTGGCAGCAGTGATGACTGTGACCACTCACTCCCCACATCATCTTTTATTTACATGAAAGACATGGAATTCTTCTTTTCCTTAAATACTTTATTTCTCTTTAAAAAAAATAATTAGATACTTGATACTCAAAACACACCCAAAGTACGTGGGTCATAGCCAGGTCCCGAGTCTCACCAGTGCAATACCCAGCACAACCACACTTCCAAGTACACACTTGTTATTTTCAGACAATAGTTACACCAAGTGCATCCATCCACATTGACTCCTGACCTTACAGAAACAGATGACCAAATCCAGCTTATTCTCCCCTCTGCCTGGACATCAATCTTTAAGCGACTAGAAGTTGTTTTCAGAACAAACAAGCAACCTGATTTCATTTGATTTTTTGTCAAACATTAAGGCCCTATACAAAAAACTCTCAAACATTCCAAGAAATGTAAGACTGACATAACTCAGTAAGGAGCTCTGGTCATTAAGGTAGAAATTTTTATGCCTAGACTATTTTTCGCTGTTAAGCGTTGAATGTTTCTTTGTTCTTTGCTAACGAAAAGCTGGGCATTTCCACATTTTTTAACTGCCTACTTGACATCCCAGCTTTTCTGTAGCAACACGGTGGCACAAAGCTCTCGAGATGAAAATAAGAAAAACACTTCTCTTGGTTCTCTACACACTCATAGTTTAAAGAATAAATAATAAATGCCAAGGTATTTTACTCGCCCTACAGCTCGTTGATAATGTAGTGTATGTTAATAACTACAAATTAAGAATTTAACTTTTCAAAGTTAGCCCAAGTATCCCTTCCACCTCGGAGGCTTTGTAACCCATTATTTCCTGCCCTGAGCCGGCTGCCCCCCTCCGCCCAGCTCCCCGGCCCCCCCTCACCTCGGGGGCGCACTCGATGAGGCTGAGCCCCTTCTCGCGGGGCTGAAACCGCCCCTCCTGCTCCAGGTGGTGATTCAACTGCTTGAAAAGCCACAGCTCCTCACTGCTCATCTTCTCCCCTGCCTCCGGATCCTTCCTCACCTTCACGCCAGACACACGGCGTCAACA
>NW_010103253.1:11167-12939 GCF_000699245.1 Pterocles gutturalis | reverse complement strand
GGTACGATGCGTGGGGTCGGGAGCAGCGGCGGTACAAAGGTGTCTTGTTTTTTTGGGGCAGGCAGATGCTTTTTGTGCATTTCTCAGGAAACTCTTGCTAAAATCAGGGTGTGCGTGCTTCTCCGAGCCCCAAATCAACACCCCAGTCCTGCTCCCTTTGGCTTGGTGCTGCATGAAGATCCCTGATGATAAATTTAACAGTGGCACCCCGGGAAGAGCAGATGTGCCCGAGCGCTGTGAGACACGTGCATGAGCGCAGCAAGGACTGGGGCAGGGGTTGCTCCATTACAGTGATTTTTGGGTATCAAAGAACAGGGTGGAAAGTGCTTTTTAGTGTGCATGGCACTCCTTCAAACACAATCCTCAGCGCTGCAGCCAGACTGCCCGATTGCTCCTGCTTTCCCACAGCTCCCCTCTCGTTTTGCTGCTTCTCTCTGTCCCCACACCATCTCCCGGTGCTGGGGAGGGCTGTGGTGATGCACCAGCTGCAGCTGTGGTTGGCACAGGCTGGGAGAGCATCTGGGAGCGGGGATTTTCTTGCATGGCAAGATGAGACCGGGGCTGGTTGTGGTTGGGCAGCGGCGGGTGCTGCTGGTGGTTGCCCTGTGCTCGCTGTCCTTCTGAGTGCGTATTTTGTGCATTGGGGGCATTTCATAAATCTGCAGGCTGGGCTGATGTTTTGTCAGGGCACCCACATGTGCACTTGCATGTGCAAACGTTGCCTTGTGTCCTTAGGGCTAGATCCCCCAAGGACCCTCTCCTGCTGCCAGGTTGACTTTGCTTTTGCTATGGAAGGGGTGCTAACACGCTCCCAGTCTTGTGTGTGGGGACATGGAGCATCCCGGGAGGATGGGGGGCTCCTGTGCTGCTCCTACCCTTCCTCTGCCCTTTCAACCATAGCAGATAAATTATTAAGGGAAGAAAAGTAGCTCTTTGGTGGTTTTGTGATGAGTCAATGGGAAGTGGAATAGCTTTGCTCCATGGATAGCTTCACAGTGACTTTTGCCCAGCGCTGGCAGGGCTGTGGGGCAGTCGCTGCTGCCTCGTGCTGAGCAGCTTCCCCTGTGAGCACAGCTGACGGCTGTCGGCTGTCGTAAATAAGTGGAAACAAAGCGCTGCTGCCCAGCTCCTCCTGACTGCTTCGCTCCTGGTTAAAAATAAAAGACCTTTGGCTACAAGGACGTGTTATGAAACCTGACAGCCCGATGGTGTCTTCTTGCCTAGCTGGGGTTTCACGCGGGCTGCTGCCGGTGGGGTATCGCTGCTGCTCCCCTTTAACATGGGAGGAATTTCCTGGTGTCGCTGCCCGAGCCACGCACGTGGTTGGTGCAGTTTGCAGGATGGGACGGGTGTGCTGGCACAGGCTTTGTGGAGGGGTTTGGGGCTGTGGGAGGGAAACAGGCGGCGTGGCTGGCCCTGGCAGAGCTGCTGAATGGCACAGGGGATGTACTGGAGTGCGATAAACCCGGCTCTGCTCGATGCAGTGCTCCAGCTACTTGGAAAATCCCCTGAGCGCATGGAGAGATTGGGACACTTCCCAACCTCCCAAGGGGTTTTGACACATTTTGCCTTAAAATAAATGTGCCAAGTGCTACTCATGCAGAATCTGCTCATTCTGAGGGGGGGGGCTGGTCCTTCTTCCCTTTTTTATTTATAGCTTATCCATGGGATAACAACAGTTCAAAATATAGGTGAATTATGAGGGGGAGTGTGCACCTGCTCATTAAAATAGAAAGCTGCTTAAAACTCTGGGCAGAGCTGTGGGAAGGAAC
>NW_010103253.1:9804-11090 GCF_000699245.1 Pterocles gutturalis | reverse complement strand
AGACCCTCCTGGGCCCGCCGCTGCCGTGCCAGGAGGTGGGAGGCGCGAGGGCTCCCTTATAGCGCTGCAGGGGCCGGAGCCCTGCCGAGCTCTGCCCGCTCTGACCTGCCTGCTGTGGAGATGCACGATGGGCTGTGAAACAAGGAATAGACTCCGGACGGCATGGGAGTGCCTTCAGTGGAGAACCATGGTAGGGCTGAGGGTGGCTGGGGGGGGGGTGGGTCTAGGGTTGTGGGGTGGGCAGTGAGGGCAGGACGGGGTCTGATCTGGCAAGGAGAGGCAGCTGCTGTGCGAGAAAGAATTCCCCAGGCAGCTGCTGGGAGCGGTGCATCACACTCTTTGAAAGGTTTCTCGCTGCGCAGCTTGGGGTGATCTTAGAGGGGCACCTCGGCTGCACCCCTCGGAGACCTGGTGCTCGTGCCGTGGGGTTTGAGGGCAGCAGTCCCGCTGGGTGTGGGTGATGGGGAAGGGATGCTCTGTGCCATCCCATGTACCCGGTGGTTTTCCTGCCACCCACACCACCCAGCTGGGCTGCTCCGGGCATCCTCCGGGGACGTGGGGGATAGATTCAGCTCTGCAATGGGGCTCGGTGTGAACTGGGAGCTGCAGGGGGGTTTGCAGCCGAGCTTGGCTGCTGCAGAGGAGCTTTTATGCATGTAACATCCCTGGCAGTGGGAGGGATGGTTGGTGCTTGGTGCTGTGTTTTGGCTCCCTGAGAGTCTCCCTGTTCCTTGTCCCGTGGAGCAGAGTGTGGCACGGTTCCAGCTGCAGCCAGGCTGAGAGCGGTGCAGAAGCAGGCATGGCCATGCTGCAGTGGTAGCTGTGCTCTGGACACAAGCACCCTTCCAAAAACCCTGAGCAGCGCTCTACTCCCTGAAATGCAAACCCTGGGGCTTTTGTCCAGCGCAGGGGGGTCTCAGTCCAGCCCCTATGGCTGCAAATCTGTTGCGGTGTTGGAATCAATGGGGAGCCACCGCTGCTGGGGTGAGGGTGTGTGTTTTAATTGCAAAACATGCTCTGTTCACCCCAAATTGCTTGCACCATATAACTCAGCCAAAAAACAAAACAAAACAAAACCAAAAAACCCCCCAAACAACACAAACCAAAAAACAAAACAATTTTTCTCTGCAGTGTTGCAGTGGGTGTTAAATATCCCTGGAGATTCACCTCCAGGTCGCAAGGAAGGTGAATCCCGATGTTCCCCGCACTTATCAGCAGAGTGACAGCGGGTTTTATTGCCTTCCTGGGAAGAAACCATGGAGGGGGGCACAGTTGGGTCTCCGCGT
>NW_010103253.1:3012-9773 GCF_000699245.1 Pterocles gutturalis | reverse complement strand
CATGGAGGGGGCCACAGTGGGGCCTCCGCTGCTGCAGGCTGCCGGGCTCTCTGCAGATCTGACTCCCCAGGGGAGCCCAAGCCAGCAGCAGCTCACATCGCGCCGGGCGAGGGTTTGCTCGCGTGCCCAACGGTTCGCTGACGGCCCTTGCATCCCGTTGCAGGCCTAGCATGTCCGGGCTGCACCTGGCGAAGAGGGGCCGCGAGCACAGGAAGATGGATCTGCAACGGGACTTCACCGTCGCCTCGCCGGCAGAGTTCGTCACCCGCTTCGGGGGCAACCGCGTCATCGAGAAGGTCTCTCCCTGCGCGCCCGCCTTTGCCTGGGTGGTGGGGTGTTGCTTTTCCTGGTGGCACCCTCAAATCTTGCCTGAGTCCCCCGTGCCCACCAGGCTTGGACTGATGGCAACCCAGAGCTGGTTGTCCCCCAGCTTCACCCACCCTCATTGGCTGGGAGAGGGAAACCCTCCCAACGCTGCCCTCGCACGATGGCTGCTTGCAGCAGCTTTGCGTGGCTGGCACAAACAAAGCCAAAGTCCGATCCTTCATTAGCCCCAGTGCCAGGCATCAAAGCTGCTGGTGTGGAGCCTCCTGCTCCGCCAGCACGTACAACCGGCTGTCACGAAGCGCCGTGTTAGCACCGTCACTCTGCCTGTGCCCAGTCCTCTGCTCTGCCGTGCGCCCCAGCAGCAAGGAGAGATTTCAGCCTGATGCCCCGTGTCCCTGTCCCCCCAGGTCCTCATCGCCAACAACGGCATCGCTGCTGTGAAGTGCATGCGCTCTATCCGCCGATGGGCCTATGAGATGTTCCGAAACGAGCGTGCCCTTCGCTTCGTGGTCATGGTGACCCCCGAAGACCTCAAGGCTAATGCGGGTAATTCCTAAAAGCATCCCAGTGAGGGATGTTCCCAGCCCTCTCCTTCTCCCTGGGACGGGGGGCTCTGCACAGCCCGGGCTCACACATTTTCCTCCTGCACAGCCAGATCCAGGAGTAAATAATTTTTTTTCTCCCTTCCAGCCTCCCTGAGGTGGAGGGTTTGGGGAGGGGGTGCAAGGGGCAGCATCCAAGTGGGGTGCAGCTCAGGGGACTGGCTCCCACCGCTGCCGTGTGCTGTCTTTCAGAGTACATCAAAATGGCAGATCACTACGTGCCTGTCCCCGGGGGGGCCAACAACAACAACTACGCCAACGTGGAGCTGATCGTGGACATTTCCAAACGGATCCCAGTCCAGGTAGCAGCCGCTCACGGGCCTCCTTCTCACGGGCCTCCCACCTCTTTGCTGAGGGAAGCCGATGGGGAAGATGGAGCGCTCCGGAATGGGGTGACGTCCCTCTGTGCGGAGGAGCTGGGCACGGTGCTGTGGGCAACGGGAGGACTAACAGCTCGTGTGGCTCCTTCTCTCATGCCAGGCGGTGTGGGCTGGCTGGGGACATGCCTCGGAAAACCCCAAGCTGCCAGAGCTGCTGCAGAAAAATGGGATAGCTTTCCTAGGTAAGGTCTCACTGCCTTCCCAGTGCTGGAAGGAACAGCGGGCATTGGGCTGGGGTGTGCACGCAGGCTGGCTCCCCAGGGACACCGCGCTGGGCAATGCCCATTTCATGTTCTGGCATGGCTCCTCTGCCAAACAGGAGCCCCCAGGCTGGTTTCCTGGGGCTGTCCCAGGGATCCTGCTGTTTTCTGGGTTTTCCCTGTAATGCTCGTGCTGATGCAGCATTCGTAGAGGAGTGTTGGGTGCGAGCAGACCTCGTGTGCTGCCCAGCCAGGGGACAGCCTCCGCTCCCCCTTGGAGAACAGTTTAGCTCCGTCCTGAGCTGGGCAGTGGGTTTGGGGGGGTTTCCCATGCCCCCACTCTTTGCAGAAGGGCTGATAGTGCTGGCTCAGGGCAGAGCAGCTTTCTGCAGCATCCGTCTGATGGGGACAGCCCAGCTGGCCACGCTGGCCCCGCTCAGCCCTGCCCTCCCTGTCCCAAGGTCCCCCCAGCGATGCCATGTGGGCACTGGGGGACAAAGTCGCCTCCACCATCGTGGCTCAGACGGTCCAGATCCCCACGCTGCCGTGGAGTGGGAGTGGTAAGTGCCTCCTCCCCAGCCCCGCACACCCTCCCTGCTCCCCCGTTTCTCTCCTCCCTGCCTCCCCTTCTCCCCCAAAGCAAGCACCAGGGCTGGGGTCCATGGCCCGGCTGGCCGCAGGGTGACCACAGGTATCGGGGACCCTGCTGCAGCCGAGTGGCTGCTGGTTCGGGCAGAGGGGTTTTTGGAGATGGGGTGGCATGGAAGCAGGGGAAATGGCGTGTGCCACCACGGGGTCCCCAGCTCCCTGGGTACAGGTAGCATGCCACCTCAGCAGTGGCCGTGCCACCCTGGCAGTGACCACAGCCCTGTCCCTGCCTGCAGGGCTGGTGGCCCAGTGGTCTGAGGAGGACCAGAAGCATCAGCAGACCATCAGCATCCCCCTTGAGATGTACGCGCAGGGCTGCGTGAAGGACGTGGAGGAAGGCCTGGAGGTAAAGCTGAGCCCACGGGCAGCTCGCTGTCTCTTGTCAACCGTTATTTCTCTTTGGAGCCCTTTTGGGGTCCCAGTGTGTGTGGCAGCAGTTCTTCCTCTGCAGCTTGGGGCAATCCTGCTTGGGGCTGCGTGGGGCTGGAGCAGGGTGGGCTGTTGGGGTGATGGCTCAGGGTCACGCCAGCCTGTGTCCCTCCTCAGGTGGCCAAGAAGATTGGCTACCCACTGATGATCAAGGCAGCAGAAGGTGGTGGGGGCAAAGGCATCCGAAAAGTGGAGGCAGCAGAGGAATTTGGCACCTGCTTACGGCAGGTGAGAGGTGCCCTGAACCCCTATCCCATCCTGAGGCACGCAGCAGGGTCCTGCTGCCACCCCAGCGTCTTGTGCTTCCCACTGGGCTCACTGCAGGACCTGCCTCTGTCCTGGGGTGAGTTTTGGGGGGTGATGCTGGAGCACGACCCTCTCCCTCACCGCAGGTGCAGGCGGAGGCGCCCGGGTCCCCCATCTTCCTGATGAAGCTGGCGCAGCACGCGCGGCACCTGGAGGTGCAGGTGCTGGCCGATGAGTACGGCAACGCCATCTCCCTCTTCGGCCGCGACTGCTCCATCCAGCGCCGGCACCAGAAGATCATCGAGGAGGCACCCACCACCGTCGCAGCTCCATCTGTCATCGAGGTGATGGAGCAGGTGGGTGGCCCTGGGCTTTGGGCAGCACGGGGTTCTGGTGAGAAACTGGTCTGTTCCTTGCTGGGTTTATTGTGGGTTTTGGCACCTGAGGCTCCTAAAGAAGGGAGGGACCCCCAAGCCGAGTGGGGAGCCCCAGCCCTGCTTCTTTCCTTGGATCCGTGGAAGGACACCACTGCCATTTTGCTCGGGACAACCCTGACTCTGCTGCGGTGAACGGAGGGTCGGGACTCCCCGTGGTGGTTTTTCCCTCTCCTGCAGTGCGCGGTCCGCCTGGCCCAGATTGCGGGCTACGTGAGCACAGGCACCGTGGAGTACCTGTACAGCGAGGACGGGAGCTTCCACTTCCTCGAGCTGAACCCACGCCTGCAGGTGGAGCACCCTTGCACAGAGATGATTGCGGATGTGAACCTCCCTGCTGCCCAGCTGCAGGTACCTGAGTGCCCACGGGCGTGTTAGATGAACCAATTTTGTCATTTAGGGAGAGGTGCTAGGCTGGAGCCCGGCAGAGGGAAGCCATCACAAATACCAGTATGTAGGGTGCAGGCAGAAGCGATGTAGCATCCCTCCTCCATGTCTGGCTTCTGGCTGGGGAGCACAGCATAGCACCTCTTCCCCTCGCTCTTCCTTCAGACCATCTATTGATGTCGCCCAGTTGTAGATTTGATGCTGAAGTCTTGTTCCAGCAGCTAAAGTTGTCCTTATTGCTCATACAGATTGCAATGGGCATCCCCTTGCACAGGATAAAAGACATCCGGGTGCTGTACGGGGAGAGCCCCTGGGGCGACTCCCCCATCTGCTTCCACAGCCCCACCAACACCCCCATGCCCCGGGGCCACGTCATCGCTGCCCGGATCACCAGCGAGAACCCCGAGGAGGTGAGCCGAGGGACGGGCTCTCATGCACCAGCCCCACGGTGGGGATGGGGCCACCTGGGGCTGAGCTGGGCACAGTCCTGCCCGGCTGGATGATTCTTGTGGGCATTCAGCCTGTGGGATCAGCGAGACCCCATGCAGACTGATGAACAGCACCGGGGTTTCCCCTCTGCGTGAATCTCAAGCCTGGTTTCTCTGTGTCTCCTCTATCTTCGCTCAGGGTTTCAAGCCCAGCTCGGGGACGGTGCAGGAGCTGAACTTCCGCAGCAGCAAGAACGTCTGGGGGTACTTCAGCGTGGCAGCAGCCGGCGGGTTGCACGAGTTTGCCGATTCCCAGTTTGGGCACTGCTTCTCGTGGGGAGAGAACCGGGAGGAGGCCATCTCGTGAGTGTGGTGGGCTGGGGCAGAGAGCGGGTGGCCTTGGGAAGACACACAAGTCCGCCTTGGGTATCTCAGTGTTCTGCTAAGTCAGTGCTGGCTGTGGGGCTGTTTCATCCAGGCATGAGGGTGCCTAGGGTATGGGAGCCCATCATCTCGGTCCCTGTGGTTCCTTGGTTTCCTCTGCTGAAAGCCAAGCGTTCTCTTCGAACATTAATGCAGAGTTTTGCTCACTAAAGGAACATGGTTGTGGCCCTGAAAGAGCTGTCTATCCGTGGGGATTTCCGGACCACCGTGGAGTATCTGATCAAGCTGCTGGAGACGGAGAGCTTCCAGAACAACGAGATCGACACTGGCTGGCTGGACCATCTGATCGCTGAGAAAGTGCAGGTGGGGGAGACCGGCCCCCCTGGGGTCACCGCTCCCCTTCTGGTGTAAGACCCAAACCCTGCTATTTTTGCCCCCCCAGGCAGAGAAGCCGGACACGATGCTGGGCGTTGTCTGCGGCGCCCTGAACGTGGCGGATGCTGCCTTCAGGACGTGCATGACCGACTTCCTGCACTCAGGGGCTGCCTGGTGGGGGTCTCGGCCGTGCTGTGGGTGCCGGGGGCACAGCGAGTGCGTGTCCTGAAGGGCAGCAGCCTGTGTGGCTCCTGCAAGCATGGAGACCTGAGTGTTGCTCTCCCTGGGCTATCTTCCTTCCCACTTTTTCTGAAAAAACTTTGCAAATCTGGAGGCAGTGCCCGTGGCACTACAACAGCCTGGGAAACAAGGGCATCTGCGGTGACTCACAGTTCCGGCTCCTTGGCTATCGCTTTATCTGTAGAGAGGAGAAAGTTTCACATGGCTGGAAAAACAGCTTTCAAGGGAAAGTGCCTTGGCTGGAGGCAACTTGCTTTTGTTTTTGCACTTGAATGTCAAGGTTATTCCTCCAGCCCTGGAGGACGCCTGGGGCTCTCCCCCACACCCTGATCTCAGCGTGTTTTGATGGTGTCTGGCCAGCCCCTTGGATGCATGTTTACGAGGAGCTCCCGTGGGTCATTTAGAGCAAACGCTTGTCCTCCCCAGTCACCTTTGCACCGTCCTGCGGGCAGCTGGGAGCCCGCACGGCCCGACGCCAGCAGCGCCGCTGACATCTCGCACACTTGGCTCCATGCCGGCGCGCAAGGCAAGCACCGCCTGCGGTGCCTGACCAGTCCGTTGTGTTTCAGGGGGCAGGTGCTGCCAGCAGCCTCCTTGCTGAACATCGTCGATGTGGAGCTCATCTACGAGGGCGTGAAGTACATTCTGCAGGTGAGAGCTGGGCCAGGCTGCGTCTGAACCGGCTGCAGCGCTTCTCATGGGGACAGGGACGGTGCTCCTGTCCTGAGGCAGAAAGGTGCAATAAATACAAGGTTGCCCTTTAAAAATGTGCAGTGTAAAAATGAGGTTAATAGACTAGACAGACATTTTCATACATCCTGTTGCCCCGAGTTTGATAAAGAACATCCTTTTCTTGCTTTTAAACCTAAATAGTTGAGCTTCATGCAAAAACTCCTTACTCAGAATGAAAGCAGCAGGTGAGCCGTGAGTTAAACCAGCTCTGGGCTGCGAGCTGAACCAGCTCTTTGGGTGCAGCCTGAGGTCGCTGCCTCCATCCCTGCCCAGCATGGCTCCATCCCATGGCAGCACGATGCCCCCCGCCATTCCAGCCCCCAGAAAGGCCGTTGTGGGGGTTGTGCTGAGGGGTCTCCCCCGCTGCTGCCCGCAGGATGTGCCCCGCCAGTCCCTGACGACGTACGTGATCATCATGAACCGCAGCCACATCGAGATAGACGTGCACCGCCTGAACGACGGCGGGCTGCTGCTCTCTTACGACGGCAACAGCTACACCACCTACATGAAGGAGGAGATCGACAGGTACCTGCTTGGGCCCCCGCCAGCCCCCCTTGCTGACCGGTGGCCGGCTGGTGAGACCTTTCCCCTCTCTTTAAGATACCGGATCACTGTTGGCAACAAAACGTGCGACTTTGAGAAGGAGAAGGACCCGACGGTGCTGCGCTCGCCCTCTGCGGGGAAGCTGCTGCAGTACACGGTGGACGATGGTGGGCACGTAGCCGAGGGGAACGTTTTTGCAGAGATCGAGGTGAGTTTTGCAGGAGAGCCCGGAGGAGCCCTGCTGCTGTGGCGCTGGCACATGGCTAAGGTCAAACCTGCCGGTGCTGCCGTGGTGCCTGAGGCGTTCTGCAGCACACAGTGCTGGTCTTTCGGTGACGTTTCACCCATCCTTGCCCAGGTGATGAAGATCATCATGACGCTGGCGGTGGAGGAGTCCGGGCGGGTG
>NW_010103253.1:0-2989 GCF_000699245.1 Pterocles gutturalis | reverse complement strand
GCGGGCTGCGTCATAGCCCGGCTGGAGCTGGACGATCCCACCAAAGTGAAGCCTGTGAGTCTGCTGGGGCATCAGCAGGCGTGTGTCCCCTTGCTGGCACGTGGTGGCACTCGCATGGCCATGCCACATCCCCAGCCAGCTGTGCTGGGGCTCAGGCAGCTGCTCCGTGCTGCAGCATTGCTCTATGTGAGCATCCCATGCATGCTTGTTCAGTCGACGTCTCCAGTTTTTCTGTGTTGTTTTCATGATGGGGGACTGGCAGAGACACGAAGCTGGATGTTAGGTGGTTCCTCTGTATCTAAACCAAAAACAGATGCTGGAGGGGTTGTGCTGGTTTCTCTGGGGCTGTCGGGGCAGCCCCAGCTCTCGGGGGGCCGTGTCCCATGTCAGCGAGGATGCGGGCCAGCCCCCCTCTCTGCGCTCTCTCCAGGCACAGCCGTTCACGGGTGGGCTCCCAGCACAGCACATGCTTCCCATCACCGGCGAGAAGCAGCACCAGGTTCTCCGCAATGTGCTGGGAAACCTCACCAACGTCATGAACGGGTACTGCCTGCCCGAGCCCTACTTCAGCGCCAAGGTGGGTGCTGGGGGCAAAGGTGGTCCAGGGGTCCTGCCCTGTGTGTGCTACGATGGCAAGGCAGGCAGCACCGGTGGGTGCAGGCAGCACCAGCTTCTGCTCCCCGCAGGTAGGTGAAGGAGTGGGTGGCACAGCTGATGAAGACCCTGCGAGACCCATCCTTGCCCCTCCTGGAGCTGCAGGAGATCATGACGAGCATTTCGGGAAGAATCCCCCTGTCTGTGGAGAAGTCGATCCGGAAGGTGATGGCGCAGTACGCCAGCAACATCACCTCCGTGCTCTGCCGCTTCCCCAGCCAGCAGGTGAGCGGTGCGGGGCTGCGCTCCCCAGCTTGGCCTTCGCGTCCCTTTTAGCTGGAGCTACTTGGGAGTTTCTGCCTGAATTTGTCCTGCTAAGAGATAATATAAAAAAATTAAATGAGTGTGGGAAACATTGGTGGTTTTATGCTTGTGGTTTTATATTTGTGCTTTTCTATTTGTAGGTTTATATTTCTGTTTTTGTGTTTGTGCTTTTATATTGCTGTTTCTGTATTTGTTTCTGTATTTGTCACTTTGTATTTTTCACTTGGGGAAAAAAAAGAAAAAACAAACCCAAACAAAAGCCTCTGCGTGCAGCAGCGCTGTCCCCAGGTGAGCCAGCAGCCCTGTGGCCCCACTGGCCCCGAGCTGCACCAGACCCTGTGCCCTCTCCCCGCAGATCGCCAATGTGCTGGACACCCACGCGGCCACGCTGCAGAGGAAGGCTGACCGGGAGGTCTTCTTCATGAACACACAGAGCGTGGTGCAGCTGGTGCAGAGGTGAGTCCTGTGCCCCCCAGGACCCTCCGGTCCCCTCCCCACTGTGGCCGCCTTGCAGCACGCTGGGCTCTCCGCTCCCCAGGTACCGCAGCGGCATCCGGGGCTACATGAAGGCGGTGGTGCTGGACCTGCTGCGGCGCTACCTGCAAGTGGAGACACAGTTCCAGCATGGTGAGGGCTTGGGGGCTCTCTGGGGGGTCTGGGGGGCTCTCTGGAGGGTCTGTGGGGCTCACAGTGCTCTGCCCCACAGCTCACTATGACAAGTGTGTCATCAGCCTGCGGGAGCAGTGCAAACCCGACATGACCCCAGTGCTGGAGAGCATCTTCTCCCATGCCCAGGTGGCAAAGAAGAACCTGCTGGTGACGATGTTAATCGTAAGTACAGTCCGTGCCCCAAGACACCAGGAGTAAAGGCTGGGAGCAGGGAAAAGCCCGTAAGCCGAGGCAAGCTGTGCATCGCTGCGGGACGGGACGCAGCCGTGGGTGACTGTCACAGCCCTGTGCTTGCCCCTTGACAGTGGGCAGACACCTGAGAACCTGCTTTTCTGCCCCTCTGGTTAATGCATCCCCAGGGTTTGGGTTTTGCATTCAAGCACCTGTTCCTACATTGTTAGGGGGACTTGATCTCCCCCCTGTAGCCTTGCATTGCTGCACTTGGTTCAAAGAGAAGCGTTTTTCCTGGTTTTATGCCCCGGCTCTCGTCCCTGTTGCCCGTGCGGGGCCAGGAGCACAGGACAAAGCCATCCTGGGGTGAGGGGACCCAAGCCAAGCCACGGTGGTGCGTGTGTTGCAGGACCAGTTGTGCGGCGGCGGCCGTGACCCTACGCTGACGGATGAGCTGACGACCATCCTCCAGGAGCTGACACAGCTCAGCAAGACCGAGCACTCCAAAGTAGCGCTGAGAGCCCGGCAGGTCAGCGAGCACCGTGCTGTCCCCATCCCTGTCCCCAGCCAGGTCCCCATCCTGCTCGCTCCCAGCTGCTTCTCCCCTTGCAGGTGCTCATCGCCTCCCACCTGCCCTCCTACGAGCTGCGGCACAACCAGGTGGAGTCCATCTTCCTCTCCGCTATCGACATGTACGGACACGAGTACTGCCCCGAAAACCTGAAGGTTGGGAATTGCCTGTTTTTCTGCAGAGGGAGTTTGGGTGGCTTTGGTGAGGAGGTCTGGCTGCGAGTGGCTTAATCTTAAAAACAGCCAAAAAAGGCGACCAGAGCCTTGCTGCAGGGACAGCCCCATCCCTGCTCCTCACCCCATTTGGTGGGGGACTGACACGTGGATCCACGTCTGGGGCTGGCGGTGTCCCCGCAGTGGGCTGGGTGTCCCATGGCATCACAGGGGCTGGTCCCTGCCCATCCCCGCATTGAGGGACCCCTCTGGAACGTGCCTCCCCCCTCCTGCAATGGGGCAAGAGGGTCCCACTTCATCCTTGACCTAAATTTTGCTTTCTCCTCCCCCCAGAAACTGATCTTCTCGGAAACCAGCATCTTCGATGTGCTCCCCATCTTCTTCTACCACAGCAACCAGGTGGTGCGCATGGCGGCGCTGGAGGTGAGGGCTGGGGGGGCTGCGGGGGGACCTGAGCCCTGGGGGGTGGTGTGGCTGTGTGCAGTGG
>NW_010103252.1:1714-1927 GCF_000699245.1 Pterocles gutturalis | reverse complement strand
TTGGGGATTTAATTTTTGGTTGGTGAGAGGCTGGGGCTGAAGGGGAGGGTCCCGAAACCAAATAAAAATAAATGAAATAAATCAAGAAATAAGAAAGAAGGGGGAAATAAAAAAAAATAAAAAGAAAGAAAGAAAGGGAAAAGCAAAAGCAAAAAGAAAAAGAAAAAAGGGGGAAAGAAAAAGAAAAAGGAGGGGAAAAGAAAAAAACCGGAG
>NW_010103252.1:0-1640 GCF_000699245.1 Pterocles gutturalis | reverse complement strand
AGAAAGGAAGAAAAAGGAAAGATAAATACACTCATAATTTAAAAAAACCCCAGCTGGGTTAGCTAAGCCAGCCTAACTCTCCAAACCCTGCTGGTGCTAACTAGTTAACCCGTTGGAAGGCGGGTAAAACCTGGCCTAGGAGCAGTGGTGAACCGAGATTTATCGGTTGCAACACCCGGCGCTGAGCCTGGCGCATGCACGCTTTGCTCTCTGCAGAGGGGTGGTCACCCTGCAAATGAAAAACTTTTTTATTATTATTATTATTATTTTTAGCTTGCAACCCTTAGGAAATAAACCTTTTGTCCCTGCATGCTCCTTTTCCCATCCCTGCTTGTACACCTGTCAAAAAAGACGCAAAAGTGGGGATGCTTGCATGCAACTCTCCTATTTCTGCATTTTCTGCAGGGGACAGTGACACGCCTGGACTGTATCATCCCTCTTGCCTTGGGCAAGTGACTCCAGTCCCTCCAACCTTTGCAGGATTTGGGGATTTTGGCAGCAATTGCAACCACAAAAAATATTTCTGGGGCTTCCCTGCAAGGCAGGATTGGGGAGAGGCTGCAGGCAATGTAGTTTTTTGCTGGCAGCAGATTTAAACGCACATGGGATAAAATGCTCGATGCCCTATTTCAGCGGGAATTAGATTTCTAAATAATTTGCAGACTTTCCCCATTGTGTTTTGCTTTATTCTGCAAAATGTTTCCTTGCAGAGTGAGGGGACTTACATAGATTAAGACTTTTCTGTGAAGCTTCAAAACACCATTAACATTTTCATGGCAATTTTTTTTTTTTTTTCCCATGAAGAGTATTATTTCTTGCCTCTGTTAAAACCAGCAGAATTTTCTAACTTCTAGGAAAAGATAACTTTTTTTTTCTCTGTGAAAACATTTCAGATGGAAAAACTCTCATCATTGTAGGAGTGACCTTTCGCAAAGGGCCATTTGGGGTTTGCACACCTGCTCCCTGCAATGTCTCGGAGCAAAGAGCGATGCTGGAAGCTGGGAAGAGCAGATCCGAAAATTTTCTTTTGCTTCCAAAAGCCAAGGGGGATAAACCAGGCACCTTTATATTTCCCCCCCTTTTTTAACCTCTTTTTTCCCCCTTTTTTCCCCATTTTTCTCCCTTCCAAAAGCCAAGGGGGATAAACCAGGCATCTTTATATTTCCCCCCCCTTTTTTAACCTCTTTTTTCCCCATTTTTTCCCCATTTTTCCCCTTTTCCCCCCTTTTTCAACATCTTTTTTCCCCTTTTTTCCCCCTTTTCCCCCCCTTTACCCCGTTTTCTCCCCTTTTGGCCATTTTCCCCCTTGTCCCCCTTTTTCTCACTTTCCACCCTTTCCCCCCCTTTTTCAATCTCTTTTTTCCCTTCCCCCCCTTTTTTATTTTCTATTTTTTCCTTTTTTTCCTTTTTCCCTTATTTTTCCTTTTTTTCTTTTTTTCGTTTTTCCTTTTTTCCCTTTTTCCCCCTTTTTCCTTTTTTTTTTTTTTTTTTTTTTTCACTATTCCACCTTGACAAGTGCAATAGATCTCAAACATCACAACAATAAAGCAAATATTTTCCCTGTGCCTTCGACTTTCTTACTTCCAGGCTATTTACCGAGAAGCTCAAGAAACAAAATGTTCTGAAACGCTGTGGCAAAA
>NW_010103251.1:0-274 GCF_000699245.1 Pterocles gutturalis | reverse complement strand
CGCTCCCCCCCGTGCGCCCCGCGGCGACCCCCACCAGCCGTGTCCTGCTCCAGGAGCTTCTCTGCCCGAGAGGTCCCGCGGCGGCACCTGGAGAAGCCCCAGTCTTCTGCCATCCCTGGGATCCTCGAATGCCTGCGGGGGTGGGCTCGGGTTTGGGTCTTTCTCCCCAAATTAGACCCTCCCGAGTCTCCCCCCGGCTAGGCCGACCCATCCCCCTCTCGGCTTGGTTCCTTTCCCCGAGGGATGGGCGCTGGGCACCCAGGGCAGGTCCATC
>NW_010103250.1:0-4935 GCF_000699245.1 Pterocles gutturalis | reverse complement strand
GGGTTACTGTCACTCCATCACGTGTGAACTTTCTTATTCAATAGAAAGCTTTTCAATTAAAAAAAAAAAAAGTTTTCATAGAGGCAAATAGCCTGGCTGTTTTATTGCAGTACATATTGAGGAAAAAGTCATGCTATCTTGCACCTTGATGGATTTTATGGTTATGCATGGCTCAGAAAACGGAGATAAACTGAGCCGATGGTCGTGTGACAGGATTGGAAATATAACAGATTGCTGGGTCAGAAGATTTTTACACGGGCTCTTTGAAATATTGTTATTGGTATGTTGTTTGAGACTTTTCTAAATTGTTGAATAGCAAGCATTTAAGAAAAAAGATTTGTAAATACTAAAAATGGCCAAAGCTGTTTGTTCAGCTGTCAAAGGTAATTGTAACCCTTGTGAGTATATTTATTAGTCTATGTTACTTGTAGTTTATTAAATATAGTTATAAATAAGCTTGAACTCTGAATTCCTACTTATAATTGTGTGTGTTCTGTCAGATGCCACTTTTAGTATTCCTGATTTTTTCGTGCTTGGATTCTACTCACAAAGGAATAAACTATGATGGAAGTAAAGTGTTGTACAGTGGAGATTTAAGTTGTGTGTAATTTCGTTATTCAGCACAGTAATATTCAGTTTCTAACATACAACTTTATGTTGCATATCTGTTATGAAACAATAAAAATTTTATAATTTTTTAATTAGGGTAGTAAAGATTCCTCCTACAGTTATTATGAAAATCTTATTTGTAACAAGCTTCTCATGCATTGTATTTGATTGCATTTCATAAATATGTTGTAACAACTCTTTTATTTTGGAGCAAGTTGTGCCTGTATTTTGGATTTTGTCTTTTGGATAAAACCACTGTTTTTGTTCTCCTAAAGTTATTCCAAATTTGATTTTGAGACATGCCTTGATTTTTTTTTTTTTTTCCCCAGATCTATATTATTATGCTTGTTTTAATTTTCTTTCATTCCTACATTAATGATAACTACTTTATAGCTGGACTCAATGAATCAAAGAGAAGCTATATCAAGAATGTTTATGAAGAAAATGTTTGGATTCATATGTCATTGTTATGATTACAAAAAATCAAAGTTACTTTATTCTGAAACTGCAAGCTAACATAAATACAGAAAATGAAGATAGGGTCTTGATTAAGTGTAAGTTGATGTAGCTATTTCAGTACTACCATATGAGGTTTCCCTGCAGGCAAATTTTACTTTTTGATTATGTCACTGGATATGTCATTCTGTTATCCCACTAAAATTTATTTGATTATCTCATTCTTTCTTCCCAGAAGTATAATCCTTTTAGAACTGCAGTAAATTGTGAAAGCTGGTGGTCTGATAAATACATCTTTGTCAAAATGATCCTTGCTTATAGTATATTAGTAGAAAGATTGCATCATTTGATGGAAAGAATTCAGGTGAGAATTTAAGGCAATTACAGTAGGATACACCATCCTGTGAGTAATGAAAAGCCAGCAATAAAGAATGTTTTTGGTTTGGTGTACTATCCTGAGTTATGCAGATTTTTTCCATGAGCTGTTTTGCATGGGTATAAAATTATTTCACGATACACATCTAAAGGCAGAATGCAGACTGTAGGATTTTTTTTTCTAATAGACTGTGTTAGATCACTTAAACCTAGAACTGAAAAATGGGTGGTAGCAGTAGTAAGATAGCAGTGATAAATCTTTAAATTTGTAATGTGTTCTCTTTTAGATAAATATAATTTTTTTAAAGGGATAAGCCACTTATTTTCTGTGGTAAACAAACTAGATTGAGATGTTGAAAGTTTATTGTGGGAATTAAAGGCCATCCAGCAGTTCATTGGAAGAATACAAGAATTTAAACTGAGAATCATGGAGTGCTGTGACCACTCCATCTGCATCGGGAGACTTCCACTTTAAGTTGTCTTGATCCCCTCCCTGAGAAATTACAGAGAGAATTCCTCTCTTTAAGAACATGCTTCTTGGATCTCCATGTGCGTTAGCAACATGTTAGTGATATTGGAGGAAAAAAGAATTGTTCTCAATTACGGATGATTATGGACTGTTAGGATTGAGGAACAAGAGAAAGCACGTGTGTTCATACAGCAAACTTTGAATCTTATTCATCCTGCATTGCAGTATGAGCATCAGAGGAAGACTGCAAAAGGAAGAAAGTGGCTGCTGTTTGAAGTGGTTAGTGTCCCTGCATGCTCACTGGCATGTCATAAACACCATTTAATGCGCAACCAGCAACTACAAAGTTGCTGCGTCAATTGTAGTGTAGAGGAGGTGGGAAGGAAGAGATGTGAGTACATTCTAGTTTTGCAATGGCTGCTTAGCATCTTTGGCTGTTTCTGGTTACACTTTCTGCCCATACCTTTACTGCTCTTGTGCTTGTAAGAATGTGTGCCTTACGTGAGGATTTTATAGACAAAGGATCTTTACTTTTCGTCTTTGTGCGTACGGAGGTGGTACAGGGAAGGGATGAACATAAAATATTTTTTATTTTTGCTTGATAATCATTCAAGAGTTGGCAATCAAAACCTTCATATTGCATTTCCGCAGTAATTTTCTTTGTTCTAATGAAGGTCTCAAATCAGCGAAGTCCCAGAGTGAGTAAAACTTATTCTCCTTCTGTAGGCATTTTAAGTCAAGCTCATCTAGTTTGGACTTTCCTGGACTATTTTTCGTGTGTGAATGGGTATTCCAGTTAGTTAGTTCCTTAAATGAACATTTTTATCTAGTTTGGACTTTCCTGGACTATTTTTTGTGTGTGAATGGGTATTTCAGTTAGTTAGTTCCTTAAATGCACATTTTCTTCTTGTTGACCTCTACAGATGCACTTCTGTCTACTGAAAAGCTTCAGTAAGCAGAACTACATTAATGAAGTACATAGCTCAAAAATTTAAGTGATTTGTGTTGTATAAAACATCTCTTGGTCTGTCTTGTGTAGTACCTAATGGAATATTCAGAGTATTGAATTTTTGCTCATACATTTGCACAATATTGGTTATTGAAATTATTATGTGCTTATGTCACCATCGCTCTTCAGTATGTGGTTACCTACCTGCTTTTAATGTGCTGGCTGGTGGAATATATGAGTATGTTTGTAATAAATTAATGGTTTCATAATGTTTCATTAACAGACAGAAGCTGATACACATGTTGGAATATTGGAAGTTGTTGATCACTTCATCAAGGAAGTAAATATGAATGGATTGCAACTTAATCATGAGCAGAAGAAAGTAAATAGCAAGCATCAGGTCACATCAGACAAGTTTTCATCTCCCCTATCGTCAGTACACAGTGGTGAGGTAGCGTACACTTTGGAAACAAAATTCTTTTTGTTTAGGACATCTTAGGTACACTGGCCTTAGGTTTTTCCTCAGTGTGCCAAGTGAGGGATCAGGCTATCAGACTTACACGGCCCATTGACCCCTGTAGCACGTAAGTTAAATGGGGGGTTTTTTGTCTGCTTACACAAACTTTTTTTTTGTTTTTCATATTTTGCTCTTGATAGAACATTGCAGTTTAGTTGTGAGCAAGACCGCATAAAATGGAGTGATCTTGATTATCAGGGTAGCTAGACTAAGCCCAGAAAACAGGGTGCTGCATTTCCATAGCTGATCCTAAAAATGTTGTTGCTATTGTATGTAACTGGGGAGAGGATTATAATCAGAAGTGCTGTATTAATTATGTCGTAGAACTGATTTAGGAACTATCTTCAGAATCAACCTGTACAGGCCTTGAAAATCAGGATGAAGGATTATTACTAAATAGTATATTTAATGAGGAGGAATCTCCAATGTCTTTTCAGGAAGCTTTGATTCAATGGAGAAAAGGTAATTGTGATTGCAGAGAAGAACTGCGTGCCACTGAGGTCCTATCAGGTATGAATTTTTCTGTTTTAAATGCATTTTAAAGACATTAGGAGTGATTTTGGTGAGTTAGCAGATTTTTGATTAGTGAAGGTAGATTTTTTGTTAGAATAGAAAATCTCATTGTAAGTTTTCTCTCTCTGTTCCTTTGTAAGTTAACAACAACCTCTAAAGTGTTTTTTTAATAACCTGCAGATTAGTGTTTTATCCTAATTCTTGTAACAAGCTGTGGTCTTGGCCAGATTGTTTAGCTTGTGTCCCGTCCTTTTCATTGTTTCTCACATGAGACTTTAATATGAGTAGCAATGCCATTCTTTTTTTTTCTTCTTTCCGGTGTAATGATGGGATTTATATCTTCAGAGTCATGGATTACCTCGATTACCTCCTACTTCCTGCAACCCCCCGGTGTAGTAGTCTTCCTTTGTGTGAGAAGCTGTAATAGATGAGATTTTACTGGCCACCCCCACAGCTGACTGTGTTATGTCAGTACAATACTGCTGGCCATTTAAATTTTGGAATTATGCAAAGGCTTAGCTAGGCATAGACTAATAATGTGATGTTTGTTCAAAAATAATGTAGTTAAATAGCAAGTTTATAAATCTGAATAGCTGTATAATTTTTTTAAAATAATAGAATCTGTGGGAGTTTATGAGGTACAGACCAATCTTACTGTTATGAAGGAACCTATCCAAATTGAATTCAAGAAGAATGGAATGAGCTACATGGAGAAACTCTTGCTTAAGAAATACAGAAGGTATTGTTGAGTTGCTGGTACTAATGAAAGAAGTGAGAACTCATTAATAGCATCAACAAAAAGTCCATTGAAACTTTTTAACATATTGGATATGTTATCAAGAGTTGAGGTGACTGTATACAGAGTGCTTTATTTTAATAAAGTAACCACTATAACCAGACTTGGTAACTTAAAATTTCAGAAGTACTGCAGAGAGAGTGTTTGGAGGGATTTTCTTTCCTATCAATTTGTTGTAGTATTTGACGGCTGGTAATGATACTTGGCTGCTTGATATGGGGGCATTTGCTACAGGAGTTTTATAGCGAAAA
>NW_010103249.1:82810-84073 GCF_000699245.1 Pterocles gutturalis | reverse complement strand
CATTCTGTGATTCTGTGATTCTGTGCATTTCTGACAGCTGGAATATTACCTTTATTTACATCATTATATCATTAAAAAATATTTAACAACAGGAATAGGTTCAGTTCATTGGAAGGGAGGTAGCTTGAGAGTTCCTAAACTAACTAGCAGCTCAAACAACTGAGCAGAATCTTTCTGAAGTGTAGCATTTGGGAATTTACCTTTAAAGATTTTTCTGGAGAGACAGAAAACATCTTCCAGGTTACCTAAACTATAATATTAGTAAAAATAACGTCACGGAGTTCAATATGATATATATATATGGTTAAAAGGTACTCCTGGTCAATGGGTAACTAGGTGCCAAGAGACACCCTGTAAAAACTGAGATGCTGACCCATAGAATGTGCTATAACATAAGGAGTCAAGGCTCTCTCTTAACACCACGAACCAAAATCCTGACAAGACTGCTCCACTTATCTCTTACACTCTGGGTTTTTTTTCCCCTTCTTTATTCTGCTCACTTTATTGTACATCTGTATTTCCAGTTGCACAGACAGAAGGTAGAAGTGATGTAAACAGTTGTGGGCTTACACTTTTAAATATGCCTTGTAGTCAGATTAGGAAAAAGAAAGGGCGAAAAAAATCAAAGAAAACCAAAATAAAACAAACCAGAAATCCTCTCAAGAGTGCTGTTGCTTGCATTTGGAGAACAGGTCTTGCATAGCAAACATCAGGAAAAGCCATTTTCAAAGGTTATCTGAACTCATGTTAAATAGTTGACTATTCAACCAAGCGAAAAATAGATCGAAAGGATGAAATAATAAAGCACCAGGGACAAAAGATCCACACACTATTTAGCAGAGAATGAGGGTCTCTATAATGGAAACATAAGCAGAGTCTCTTACAGTACTTTGAAAAAAATGTTTGCAAGCAAAGTCTTGTGAAACATCAACATATTCTGTGACAGCTGTTTACAGCTTTTTTCCTTTTAAGATGTTCACAGTTATATGTCAGGGCAATAATTTTAGGAAAAAAAAATAAAGATCTGAATGCTTTTCCAGATACAAGCATGCAATAAAAATATACTCACCTGGAAATAAACAATAATGGTATTGCTGGGTTAAAAAAAGTCTTGTGCGATGTGAATTCAAAGACTCTAGCCCTTGAGTTTTCTAAAATGCATTTTTCAGATTTATGTATGCATTATTTAATATTCATAATTCATTTTCATAGTTTTTGGATGAGCCATTCAGAATAGCAATGTATTATTGTTGAGAGGGGAAG
>NW_010103249.1:11857-82779 GCF_000699245.1 Pterocles gutturalis | reverse complement strand
GGGAAAGAGAATATAGTACAAAGCATCTGCAATGTCTCCTGTTCCATTCCCAGAAAAAAACTCACAAGTATGAAAACCCAACATTTTTTCTTCTGCTGAAGCAAGAAAGGTGAGATTCTTAGAGTAGTGTGTTTAACAAAAAGCTAGATACCAATCCAAAAAGTAGCAGTGCTACATGTTTCAAATAGCTTTTGGCATCCATATCTCAATTTTGATTTATGACAGTATGCAGGACTTCTGTTTTTATTTATAGCTTTTGTTTTGCAAGAACTAAAAGGAAAAATGTCATTTAAAAATATTAATATTACAAAGCGTTGTTTTTTTACTCTTATCACTGTGTAAACCAGACTTCAAAATCTCTGGGAAGTAGAATAAATGAGGTGAATGATAACACAGCACAGGTCGTCTGGAAACTGTAAGAGCTTCTGTTGTGCAAAGTGGATGGGCAAATGGTATGGTTTTTCTTCCCAGGCTCCCTATTACTTACATGGAAAGCAAAATCTTATTCTACTGAAGTATTTTATTTGAATGGTATGGCTACAGCCCTTGTAAGGAGCTGAAATGGCAGACTGACTTAGACTATCTATAGCTTCCTCATGTGAGAAAAAAGGAAAACAATCTGTGCTTAATAGATTATAATTTCTTGCTGCTACCTCTCCCCACTGACCCTAATACAGGGCAGTTTATTATTTTTGGTTTTATGACTCAAATAATATTCTCATATGTCACTAAGGATGCTTGCCTTCCTAGATGGGAAACACAGAATAATACATTTCTTTCAGGAGAAAACTTGTTGTTCTGTATGGTAAGATTTTATTGAGGAAGCAAAGGCTTAAACAAAACCTTGGCTCGAGGAAAGGGGAGAACAGAGAACAGTAATTGTTTCAGCATAGGCCCTGTTCTGAAAATGTATACTTATCACAGAATCATAGAATCACAGAAAAATAGAATCATAGAATCATAGAATGGCCTGGGTTGAAAAGGACCTAGATCATCTAGATTCAACCCCCCTGTTGTGGGCAGGGTTGCCAGCCACTGGAGTAGTCTGCCCAGGGCCCCATCCAGCCTGGCCTTGAATGCCTCCAGGGATGGGGCATCCACAACTTCCCTGGGCAACCTGTTCCAGTGCCTCACCACCCTCACAGTGAAAAATTCCCTCCTAACCTAAATCTCCCCTCTCTTAGTTTAAAACCGTGGAAGTTTAAAACCATTTACTTGTGCAAGTTGCCTCAGTGACATGACAAGATCCTTCTCTGAAATGCAAATATATATGTATATATATATGCACGTTCAAAACATTAGTTTCTCAAAACCTCATTACGTACAATTAAGAAAAGTTATGATATCTTCTGCCAGAATTCCTCACATAAATCTGTATGGTCATGTCACAGAGTTAGTATCCGACAAATTCATTTTCCATGCAAGTATGGACTAGATTGACCAGAGCATCCTCAGGAAGATAAAACAGAAACTTTAGACAGTGGAAATCTAGAAATTAGAAGAGTACAGGATAAATTAAAAACTGGCTGTCATGTTTTAACTGGGATCTTCACTGGTAAGGATGAGTATTTATTGAACAGCATTTTTCTCTAAACTCTGAGGCTCTTTTCCTAGGCAACTAGTATAAATTACCACTTGTGGTGGCTGGCCTTGGCAGGCTGTCAAATGCCCATCCAGCCCCTCGCTCATTCCCCTTCCTCAACAAGACAGGAGAAAAAATAAGATAGAACTAGTCCTGAGTTGAGATAAAGATGAGGAAACTCCTTAACAACTACTGACATGGGTGACACTGGCTTGATTTGGGGAAAATTAATTTAATTTAATTTTTTGACAACTAAAATAGATCTGGGTGGTGAGAAACAAAGAAAAAAAAAAAAGCAACATCTTCCTCTCGTTCTCCCCTTCTTTCTAGGCTTAACTTCACTCCTTCGTTCCTGATGTGTGGATAAACCTGCTCTGGTGTGGTCTTCTCCACAGGCTGCAAGGGAGTCTCTGCTCCGGTGCCTGGAGCACCTCCTCCCCTCCTTCTTCATTGACCTTGGTGTCTGCAGGGTTGTTTCTCTCACAGTTTTCTACACTCCTCACTGTCAGGCAACATTTTTTACCCCTTTTGAAATACATTTTCCCTGAAACATCACCACCACCACCTTGTCTGCGGGGCCCAGCCATGCCCTGCGGTGGGTGGGTTGGAGCCGGCTGGAAGCGGCTGCGTCCAGCATGGGGCAGCCCTGGCCCCTCCTCACAGAGGCCGCCCTGCAACCCCCCGCTGCCAGCGCCTGGGCACCTGCACTCAGCATATCACTATGTAATCCTGGAAACCACATCTGATACATTTTTTAAAAAAAGGTGGTGGGGGCGGGGGGGGGGGGAACATAAAAGTTTAAACACTTGTTGGGGGGGGGGACAAATAAACATTTACACACTTGTTTCATAGCATAGAGCTAGGCTGAGTAACAAGACAGAGACTCTTTTTATGTAGTTGTAGAGAATTTTTCATACATTGTTCTGATTTGCAGTCAAGATTAAACATGAAAAATGAAATATTTACCTTTTTAAAATCTAGTTGCAGCACTTGAGCCAGAAAGGTTAAAAAAAGTTCAGGGAACAATCACACAAACAATTTAAGGCCATGATTTATGTAGCAGGTTCAGAGTGATAATGAGCAAAACTGCTAAGCAGTGCCCACAGATATTAGACAATAAATGCAATAGGTTGAAATGGGTATTTGTAGTGCAGCAAACGTTATTCTAATGACTGAATTAATCTTAACACAGTGAAATTCTTGCATGCCAAATTTGTTTACCACATGACATTCTAATGAAGATAAAGCTGGTAGGTCGTCTTTACCCTTATGAATTGCAAGTGTTATTAGGGAAGAGCTGAAAGGGCATTGAGTGGTAAAGTTTTATAGGAGACACATGAAAAGATCTGAGCAAACAGGAGAGGGTCATAGATAAGGTACTCATTCTTTATTACACTTTGTATGGCTGAACAGAAATCATTTGATTAGTACGGTGTATCAAAGAATGTACTATGCAAAACAGATCTAGAAATACCCAAAATGCTTCATAATTAGCTGATGATTCTGGTGCTTCCAAAAACCACATTTGTTGGATAAGGAGGAAAATCCCTGTGTGTGTGTACGCATGGCTGGATGTTTAGATCTCTATGCTATTATTTTTTTTTCTTCCTGGTCATCAAACAAATGCGCTTACAATGATAACTAAGGACAACTTTCCTCAAATGCTTTTCCTGAAAAGGCAGCACCTTGAAAAAACAGACAAACCCCAACAATGAAAATCACTGCTTTTCTCTCCTTTAAAAATGTCCAGTTTCTATTATGGGGCACAAAAAAATACTGCAGCAGAAAGCACTATTTTCAAATTGCTTGCAGTTTGGCCCTTCATTACACAGATCAATGGCCTAGCCTGACAAACCTTTCAGAAGGCAGATTATCAGTAAAGCTGATCCTCAACTACAGAAAGAAGTCAAGATTATTTTGAACTTTTTTTTGTTTTGTTTTAATTGCTCATCTCTCAGCTATTTTAAACTGGGACTTTACTGAAGTATCGTCCAGAGACATACAATTAGCTACACCAATCCACCCTTTTTGATCGTGACTGGTTGATTCAAACAATCAAAGTGGAATAAACTCCATCAAAACAAAAACACTGTTATTGACTTAAGTAGACAGTAACTCCAAGTTTATAGTCACTTATATGTTCCAACAGAAAATAGATTTGATTTTTTTTCCATCCAGTAAAATAATTTAAACGATCCATTTATTTAATTGGGGATAAGAAGTAATACATGCCAAATTTATTTGAAAAAAAACCCCAGTGTTTTGTGTTCTTTACCTTATTTTCTTAAGACTGAATATACCACTCTGTATGCCTGCTACATTAAAGAGATTCATTTGCATGTGACTTATACTTTAATTTCAGATGCACTGAACAGAATGTATAGAAATTATACACATTTGAGGAAGTAATACCACATACAATATTAAAAAAAAAAAAAAAGAAAAAGAAAAAAAACCCAAACCAACCCAAACCAAACCAAAACCAAAAACCCTGCTCTTTTACTACTGATAGCGTTAGCAAATATTGCAGTATGTGAATATTTCCTCAATACATTTTGGACATCAGTGTTATCTGCTTGTAAGCATTATGTGTGGCACCATGACAGTTTAACACCATTGGCTAGTCTAGACATGCTCCTCACATCTCATAGCCTCAGCCTAATTACACAGGTTTGAATGGACAAACAGGGTAGTAAAGTAGAATACTGTTGTCAGTGAAATGCCAGATTTATGAGACGCCATATACCTTGTAGCAGAATACAACACCGAGTAGGCTGGCATCTTGTAAGAGGCAAACATCTGACAACGCCAAAAGGAAGGAGGCTGAATTAAGCAATATGACATTCATCTTTTCCCCCAAATAAATATTCTCTTTCTCAGTTTGGGTTGTTTTCCAGTTTGCTCTGGAATTTTGTAGTCTTCTGAGGACAAGCATTGTTCTCTTCAAGTTTGTTCAGTTGACAGAATGATTCATGGACATTTCTGAGCCATAAATAAAACAGCTTTCTGACTTTTGAGCAGCACAGAGATGTTCTAAAATGTTTCAATGTACATGGAAGGATATACCAATCTGAGTATACATATATATATATATATATACCAATCTGAGTTCCCCAGGACTCCATTTTTCATATACCATGCCTATGCTGCTGTGAATAATCTATCCAGTTAGCAGTTTATCTGACACTTTCCAAGCCATTCCTTTATCTGCCTCTCCAGTAACACCAGTCTAATCCCTCTCTTTTTCATCCTGTGCATTTACGCATCAGAGTAGGCAATATCAACAGTCACTTCTGGGTCTGCCCCATTGAAAAATACAGTTATCACCAGCCCAAACATATTGATTTCTAAATGAAAGACATGAGATATAGACAGACAACAACATACAGTGCTACCAGGATTTAATCTTTTAGTATGTGAAGACCCGCAGCAGTTGAACTAAATTAGACAGAAGAGTAGCATATACTTTTAGTCAAACAAGCAAGCAAGAGAGACAGATTTAGAAAAGGTCGTGGAAAATGTTCCTCCAAAAATGAAAAGCTATGGCCCATGAGTCTCTTTTGTACTAAGATATCTTCCAAAGGATCAATTTGCTATTTATTAAAATGTTTCTTTAACTTTTATTATATTAATTTCTTTCATTTATTCATGTACTCTCTGGTGGAACCAGCTGATCGCCCTTAAGCCCAAAAGTGAATAAACCATGGAGAGCAACTTACTATCTGGTCATTCTAGGATTCTTCCTTTTTTTTTTTGCTTAACCAGACTTCTTTCAAACTATAACTCTTTCATAGCAATGTTGTAACTGTTTGCGAAAGAACATGGATAAACTCACAAGTGTCTCTAAAGTTGTGTTTTCCATCTTATTCCCCTCTTTCAACATGACCTCTTCTTTTGCCATTAACACAGATAGTAGCTCAAAAATGCCCTCTGACTTTCAGGACAGAAAGTGAGCATTAATACATATTTTTAATACTAAAGTATTTTGATCTCTTGGGAGGTATGACTTATTATAGGCTAGGAGGCTTAAGTGTGCATAATGCATAAAGTGACTATTTTTGTTAGATATCCCAGAAATGAACTAGGCAGGCACCCTATGCCTAGCACGGTAGTCCATACATTTGGAAATAGAGCTTGTGAGCGTTTCCTGAAAATGTGACCCTAAGAGTCTGATTAGACTGCACAGAGTATCAACAGAGCATAAGCATTGATGCATCAGGCTCTTTTTAACTATGTCCATCTTTAAGATCAGTCGTGATGTCACTTTGAACGCTAGAGAGAAGGTGGGTAGCCAAGGTCAGTACCATTAGCTAAAATCTAGATTTTCTGAACTTCTCTGTACCCTAGCTGAACGTGTTATATCTATGCATGTCAGTATGCATAGATATGCATATATTTGTCTGCTACATCTGGCACAGTGACCTACATTCATCTATAACATATGTTAGATATTTTCACTGTTCTGAAAAAAAGTATCATTAATATGTCTCCAAACAGTGCGGTTGCTCATACAAATAGAGATTTCTATTATTAACTATTTACAACTGAAAGTATATTATTTCCATTCATAACGAAGCAATAATAAATGACATGTATGTATAGTATAAAAAAAAACTGACCTGGAGTAATGGCACAAAACAATCACCTCACACTATTCCTTTCATTGCTTGTGAAAATAAATATATAACTGTGAAACTATAATCCAAACAACAACTCTGCTGTGGTGTGGATGGTTATTTTTGAGCCATTTGGTTCCTCTTCTAAATGATCCAAGCAATCTGCAGTTAAATCAGCTGAAAAAGGCAGCAATGCAGGGAAATTTTTTATTACACTTTTAATTTTACAAGCTGACCTACAAATGACTTCAAAATTGCTGGTAACACTACAGTGCTACTAACCACCTACACATCTTTATTGAAAGACTGTAGCTACAATCCATTAGTTAATGACTATGCTGTGCTTGCCAGATCACATTCACACTCACAATAACTAGTAAGTGGCTGGACTTCAAGAGCCTTGCAATAACACTACCAATTAAAACCAGCCTCTTTTGTTACATTTTTTCAAAACCAATATACTTTAATAAAAAAAACCCACAACATTGAAAAAGAAATCCCACACACAAAAATTGTGTTGGCTTCTCTACTGAAAGTAAAATCTATTTTGTATGCTCTCGCTGTGTTACAGTCTAAGTCTTTGGCAATATTGAAATACGTGCTTGCATATTTTAAGTACATCACAACAGCTTACGTGCTTTGACTAATAAATTGCTTTCCCTTAAGTTCAGTAATTGACCACTGCTCTTTAACTGAAAAAGATTTGTTAATATTCGGTAAAAGCTGAACATCAAAACTGGTCAATTATTCCATCACACTGTAATGTCAGTCATATATATATATTACACAAGCAAAAAATTAAGGGCATGTAAAGTTATAAACATGCACACTAGGAGGTTTTTTGATTAAAAAATATGCAATGATTATAAAGTTGAGAAGGTTTTCATTTTTCTCCAGTTATTTTAGATGGAGGAATAATTTATAAGTGATATTTTCACTTAATATAAAGGCATGTCTTCAATAGCTACCTCCATAACATTTTTCCATAAATGCAGCTATGCAATTAAATACTTCAGCACTGTTCAGTAAGGATAAAGTAAAAGAAAGAAGTTACTCAGTCTTTCTCAGTGGGCTTAAAACACTTTCTTTAGGTCTTGAAGACAACACAGATCTAATCTAAAAGAGAAATTGGGTGTATCACCAAGATAGCAAAAAGAATCCTTCTCCTAAACGGTAGGCACACAGAATTTAATTTCAAATTTTATCTTTAAAATGGCATTTTTTGTGGGTTTTTCAGGGTGAAGAACTTTAATAAATATGCTGGTAATATGTAAGCATGCAGTATTTGGATGATAGTCCAGTAATGTAAATTTATTTAAAATGACAGGTGAATTGGCCCATGGAGAAAGAAATATGTTATTAAAGAGTATGTCTACATTAACTTTCAGGAGTGTACTTCTGACATGAATCTGCTCGTCATCTCCGTTTGACACACTTGGGTTTGCATTGTGAAGCCCTTTTGTAACACAATGACAGGATTCCTTTTGGATTAAATGAAACCAGAATTATTCTCTAGTGACTAATGATCATTCAGTTCATGGGACCACACAAGTCCAGAGCAAGCGCCAGAGAAGTGTACACAGTAAATGTATCCTTAGCAACAGCTGCTCCACACTCAGACCTGTTTCTACTGGGCTGTATATTACTTGATAATATAGCTATAACCACACTGATTAGTGTATAAAAATAACATATAGGTAAACACATTAACATATTTTTTCTACCTTTTTCCAAAGATGAACAGATGTTACTAAAATATTTTTTTTCAAATTTTGTGGTGATGTAAGCATGAGTTTTATATTGAAAATATTTTTGCTAAAGCTGCTAAAATTTCTAACCTTCCTGAAGAGTTAAAGTATTATTTATGTCTTTATCTATTTACTTAGTTGACTGTAGATGGGAAAAAAAAACAAGGTTTAAGGCTTTTGTAAAGATTTTGTACATATTTCCCTTTCCTTCCCAAAGGTAAATATGTCCTTAGTTTGATCATTTATGATGTTACCACATCTGGATAACTTCTCTCTGGAAAGCATACCTTTGCCTTGCAGCCAAAGAATAAACAAATGTAACATGCTGTGCACAGTAGACAAAGTAAGTATTCCATTATTATTTTCATTCTCCTACTTATCTGCTTTTAACAAGTATTTACCCGGATCAGTATGAAGGGGGATAAAGCTTTAGACTAAGAAAAAGATTCAACTGTTATTCCTGTTTCTACAAGGTTTACTTATATATGTTTTAGACTGCAAATATCACTCCTTATTTATTTTTAATCTACTTAATTCATCTTTTCTCCCTCTTCTCCTCTTTTCTAAGACAAACATAAGGTTTATGCACAGAAACATAAAGCATTTCTTGGGAAGGCAAATATTTCAAAGAAAAGATAATTCATTACCTATATATGCATTGATTTCTCCTTAGATTTACAACAAAGAAGCAAACATAAAATCTGAGAAAAACAAAAAGACAAAGACATAAGTATAGTAAACAAAATGAACGCCTAGTCTCTGGACAAGACTAGGTCAAATCTGAAAACACTGATACATAAGGGCATTTCTTAAGATGTCACACTTTTTCTAGCAAAGGACTAAATGTCCTTCTTGGAAAGCAGAAAGCTTATCAAGTTATTTGCTTTAAGCAAGGAACTCAGTATGTTGTGATAGATTCCATGAATGTCCCATGCGGACATTCTTAAAGAGACAGTCATCATGCAAAATCTTCACTTCAAGACTATTGCTATATGCTATTTTTCAAAATGGTGTGAGACTTATACTACTTACCAACCAATATTTGGTGGTTGTTTGGAGGCAGGAAAACTGATTATAGAACAAAAATGTTATTAGAAATCTTTCTTTAAATCTGTTTTACAAGATAGGATATTTTAACTTCATTTATACAAAAAAAGAGGAAAAGGAAGGAATGTAAATTGGAACATGCATTCAATTAGTACTATAAAAATGAGGCAGAAAATTAAAAAATGCTCTTTTCCTTTGAAAAATGTTATGTGCAGGTAGGTAAGAAATATTGTTAAATTTCCTAAAAGATAAGAGTATGCCCTTAGCAAAAAGAATAGCTGGGATTCATCTCACCCAAAATGTTGGATTTGTCGGAATCAACTAAATTTAGGTGTCTAAGCTTCCCCTATACATAACAGTAATCTTGTCAATATAGTCTGGAAAATTAGCCTCTCACATTAAAGTAGACACAGATTTGATAACTGAATGTGTCTCTAGACTCAATTATACTGACTAGGTCTCTGTTGACTACAATTGGAGCTCAGACTACCTAACTCACATCTGAATGAGTTATAGATACATTGAGAGGTTACACATCCAATGCCTGCACTCATACCAGTAGTCACCTAAATGTGCTAACTTCTTTCTGAATTATTCTTAACCTAAATCTCACTTTTCCTGCCTAACCTTTCTCATGCAATGCCAGTTTAGAAACATCCCGGAGTACTTCAGATATTTGCATGTAAAACGTGAAAGAAGGGAGTGCAGTTAACAAGAGGCAGATAAACTCAGGGTATTTCAAGTAGCATTGGATGCCTATGTATAAAAATGATTTGAGTCCTATACAATTTCATCCCAAAAGTCTATCGATGATTTTGATGTTTGAGCTCCTATTACACTCAGAAATACAGTAAATGAACTCTAGAGCAAAATTTAGCCAATCTGTTTTAGGGACTTGCTTTAAGATTAAATGAAAGCTATAGTGGTCAATAAATTAAAAAGGGAGCTTAGGCACTTAGGACAAAGTTTTAGATCTCTACGTGTAAGCATCCAAATTCAGGAGTCTATAAATACAGAGCTGAGTTCCATCATTAATATCTGGAACTAACACACATACCTCTTGGCTGTTTAATACAGCTCTCATTCATAACCTGTGGTGGAATATAGGCACTTCTCTATGAAATTTACTTGACCAATTTCAGATACCTACATTAGGAGCTAAAGTACTTTTCATATGTAGCTTCTTCCACTGCCCACACGAAGTATGAAGCTAGACAGACCATTGGTCTTATTCCTCTATTATGTTCTTATGAAGCCTACCATGGTCTGTATCTTTCTATGTAAAAAATGTTTAGGCAAACTAGTGTAGATATTGAGTTTCAATATAGTTGCCTTATACTTGCTTTTGGTGTAATTTGGGATATCTTTTTATTACCCTGGTTGGTTTCCCACAGAAAATAGCTCCTGTGGCATATATGCAGCTGTGAATGTATTGCACACCCTATGGCATCACAAAGGGCACTATGTTGTTATGTTTAGGCAAATGGATTAGCAACCAGTAGCTTGGATTGTACATATTTATGTTTATTTTTTGTTCCTATACTGTGTATAGTACTACACAAGGTATCCTACCATAAATTTACAGGTCTACAATTCATTTACCTTAGAGAATAAAGATTTTTCTTTCCTTCTTTCTTCACATCTGTACTCCACAGTCTATACAAGACAAATTTAATTAATTCATAGGATTGCAGTTGAGGCTGGAAGGGACCTCTGGAGATTTTTTAGTCCAACCTCCCTGCTCAAATCAGAGTCAACTAGAGCCATGTCCAGGTTTATTTTCAAAATGTCCAAGCATGGAGGCTCCACAACAACTCTGGGAAACCTGGTGCAGAGTTCTATTGCCCTGAAAGCAAGAAAGTGCAAGACATTCTTTTTCTTTATGTTTAAGATATTTTCTTTGTATTTCACTTTGTGCCTGTTGCCCCTTCTTCTTTTATCTGGTATACCACTGAGAAGCCTCTAGATCTATCTCTGCTCTGCTTCCCCCCACCATATCAGGTATTTGCACACATTAATGAAATCATCCCTAAGCCTTCTCCAGGATGAACAATCCCAGCTCTCTCAGCATCTCTGCATGTGACAGATGTTCAAATACCTTAATCACCTTTGTGGCCCTTTGCTGGACTAGCTGCATATCATCTTCATCAACCTGCTGGCAACACTCTCCCTAATGCAGTTCAGGAGGTTGTTTTCTTCAAGGGTGTATTTCTGCCTCATGGTCAGCTTGTTGTCCCCCAGGACTCATAGTTCTTTTACTGCAAAGCTGCTTTCTAGTTGATCAGGCCCATAACTGTAACAGTGCAACGGGGTTATTCCTCCTGCATGGAGTCATCCCTCTCATCGGACCCATCAGCAATTCTAATTCTACTTCCCATTTGTAACCACTTGGATGCTGACATTAACAGTTCCATGATAATTCAACACCTTTATTCTCACAACTATAATCTTTCTTTTAAACAACTAAATGTTTGCCACTGTGAATGAGTTGCACTGTTAAGACTCCATTAGAAAGAGAATGTGAAATATCAGAAAATGAATTTTAGTATCAGTGTAACAGAGAGTCATAGCTGGCAGTAATAATTTTCACTGAATTTCAGAAAAAGCAACCCCAAAAATCCCAAACAAATATTGCTGCTATAATCACACTACCATGCCTTTAAAAGGTGCATTATCTCAAATACAGTTATCTGACAGAGCACCTAGAATGCTAATAAAGCCCTTTTAATATATTTAACCATGATTAAAGATATATGCATTCAACAGTAGTTTTTACTTTTATTTCCCATTGAAAGTCTCTAAAGAATAGAAAAATCTGTTGCTGTTGTACTGCTAAAATGTACTGCTAAATATCATGCTCATGAGGCATGGAAAAGTACCCACTCAGGTCAAAATAGTGAATGATAAAGAGAAACAGATTTTTAGAACTCTGTGGTTTTGAAGAGTTATATTTTATTTTCTTGTTGTGAATATTTAACTTGAAACTGTTGACTATGTCATTTATCTGTAAGGGTTTTAGAAAGGACTGCATGATTCACTCTTTTTTTGTTCCAGGTATGGAACCAATATCAAAAAAAAAAAAAAAAACCCAAAATAAAAAAGTGCTCAAGAACAAAATATTGCAACATTCAAAACACTACAAAGAAATAATCTATTTATTACAAACCCAAGATCTTGACCACCATGCCTAAACTAAGGACACCAAACATCCAGTTTATCAAATAAAAGATTAAAACTTTTTTATAAGTTATTGTCTGAGATTTCTGACCTGTATTATGCAGGAGGCTGTACTAGTCAAAATAGTCCCTTTGACCTCAAATATCTATGCAATTCTGGAAGTCAAAAACTTCCTGTCAACAAAGGGCAGTACAGTCTCACAGACAAGACCTAGAAACTGAAGATAAATGTTTTCAGACTGGGAATAGGATACCCACTTTAACACTCTATGGGTTCACCTTGTCTGCTGCCAGGTGCCCACCAAGCAGCTCTATCAGTCCCCCTCCTCATCAAGTCAGGAAAATGATATAAGAAAAAGCACGTGGGCTGAGATAAAGACAGGGAGATCACTCATCAGTTCCTACCACTGGCAGAAATGACTCAACCTGGGGAAGATTAATTTAATTTATCATCAACTAAAAAGAGTAGGATTGTGAGAAACAGAAAATAAACAAAACTAAAAACACCTTCCCTCCACCCCTTCCTTCTTTCCAGGCTCAACTTCACTCCTTCATTCCCTACTTTTCTGACTCCTCCTTGCCCTGCTCCCCAGCAAGTGGTGCAAGGGGACAAGGAGTGGGAGTTGCAGTCAGTTGATAATACCTTGCCACTTTTGCTCCTTCCTCATCTCACTGTTCCCCTGCTCCAACATGGGGTCCGTTCCAAGGAATACAGTCCTGCACTAACTGCTACATCATAGGTCCTTTCCATGGGATGCAGGCCTCCAGGAACAGACTGCTCCAGCGTGAGTCCTCCAGGGGCCACAGTTCCTGCCAGGAACCTGCCTGCTCCTGCGTGGGTTCTTCATGGGCTGCAGCTTCCTTCAGGGAGGAATCCACCCTACCTGCTCCAGGGTGGTGTCCTCCATGGGCTGCAGGAGATACCACAGTCTTCTCCACAGGCTGCAGGGGAGTCTCTTCTCTGGTTTCTGGAGCACTGTCTCCAGCCTTCTTCTTCACTGACCTTGTGTCTGCAAAGTTGTTTCTCACTGATTTTTTTTTTTACTCCTCTCTCCCAGCTGCTGTGCAGCTTTGGGCAGCAATGGGTCTGTTCTGGAGACAGTGGGAAACAGCTGTGTCTAACGTGGGGGAGGCTGTTGGTGTCTTCTCATGGAAGTACCCATTGCAGTCCCTCCTTCCTGCAACCTTGCTGTGTAAACCCAATACAAACATCAAGGGAAATAAATCACTGGCCTAACTTATAATACAGGCTTGATTTAAGAAATCTTGTGTGAAATTCTATGCACTGTGCTATGACAGAGGTTTGACTAGATAATGATAATGCTTTAAAACTTAAAAAAAAACCTATGAATCTCTGCAGCAGATTTGGGCCTACTGTGATAAGAAGAAAAGCCTTGTATGAAGATAACTCTTACCAATATGAGAAAATAACTCTTAGAAAATCTTTAAAGGAGTCTTTTGTTTTAGCCTGCACCACTGGCAAAAACACCTCAGGCTTTAAACTGTCCTAGGTATCAGCAGCAATTGCAGTCACAGGCACCAGCTTTTCTTAATGTGCAACATTCCCCTTCCTTTAATCCTATCACAGAATCGCAGAATCATAGAATGGTTGGGTTGGAAGGGACCTTAGAGATCATCTAGTTCCAACCCCCCTGCCATGGGCAGGGACACCTTCCACTAGACCAGGTTGCTCAAAGCCTCATCCAACCTGGCCTTGAACACCTCCAGGGATGGGGCATCCACAACTTCTCTGGGCAACTTGTTCCAGTGTCTCACCACCCTCATAGGAAAAAATTTCTTCCTAATTATCTAATCTAAATCTACCCTCTTTCAGCTTAAAACCATTCATTACTCCTTATCCTATCATGTCATGCCCTTGCAAAAAGTCCCTCCCCAGCTTTCCTGTAGGCCCCCTTCTAGATATATGAAGAGTGTTATAAGGTCCCCCCAGAGCCTCCTCATCTCCAGGCTGAACAACTGCAAATCTCTCAGCCTGTCCTCATATGGGGAGGTGCTCCAGCCCTCTGATCCTCTTCATGGCCCTCCTCTGGACTCTCTCCAACATGTCCATGTCCTTTTTATTTTGGGGGCCCCAGAACCTCCTGTAGGCCCCCTTCTAGATATATGAAGAGTGTTATAAGGTCCCCCCAGAGCCTCCTCATCTCCAGGCTGAACAACTGCAAATCTCTCAGCCTGTCCTCATATGGGGAGGTGCTCCAGCCCTCTGATCCTCTTCATGGCCCTCCTCTGGACTCTCTCCAACATGTCCATGTCCTTTTTATTTTGGGGGCCCCAGAACCGAACACAGTACTCCAGGTGAGGTCTCACAAGAGCAGAGTAGAGGGAAAGAATCACCTCCTTCGACCTGCTGGTCACACTTCTTTTTGATGCAGCCCTGGACACAATTGGCTTTCTGGGCTGCAGGCACACATTGCCAGCTCATGTTGAGCTTCTCGTCAACCAACATCCCCAAGTCCTTTTCCTCAGGGTTTCTCTCAATCCATTCTCTGCCCAGCCTGTATTTGTCCTTGGGATTGCCTCAACCCACATGCAGAACCTTGCACTTGGCCTTGTTGAACTCCATGAGATTTGCACAGACCCACCTCTCAAGCCTGTCCAGGTACCTCTGGATGGCATCCCTTCCCTCCAGCATGTTGACTGCACCACAGTGTGGTGTTGTCAGCAAACTTTCTGAGGGCACACTCAATATCACTGTCCATGTCTCCAACAAAGATGTTAAATAGCACCGGTCCCACTACCAATCCCTGAGGAATGCCACTTGGACACTGAGCCATTGACCACAATTCTTTGAGTGCAACCATCTGGCCAACTCCTTATCTGCCAAGTTGTCCACCCATTTTTCTCCAGTTTAGAGAAAAGGATGCCGTGCAGGACAGTGTCAAACACTTTGTACAAGTCCAGGTAGATTATATCAGTTGCTATTCCCTTCTCCACCAATGCTTCAACACCATTGCAGAATGTCACCAAATTTATCAGGCACAATTTGCCCTTAGTGAAGCCATGCTGGCTCCCAACAGTCACCTCATTATTTTCCATCTGCCTTAGCACAGTTCCCAGGGGGATCTGCTCCATGATCTTGCCAGGCACAGAGGTGAGACTGACTGGTCTGTAGTTCCCCAGCTCTTCCTTTTTTCCCCTCTTTAAAAATGGGGGTTATGTTTCCTCTTTTCCAGTAGGTGGAAACTTCACCAGGCTGCCATGACTTCTCAAATATGATGGACAGTGGCTTAGCAACTTAATCCGCCAGTTCCCTCAGGCCCTGTAGATGCATCTCATCAGGTCCCATGGACTTGTGCACCTTCAGGTTCCTCAGGTGGTCTTGAACCTGATCTCCTACAGTAGGCGGTTCTTCATTCTTCCAGTCCTAGCCTTTTCCTTCTGTGACTTGGAAAGTGTGGTTTGAGCACTTGCCAATTAAGTCTGAGGTAAAAAAATCATTGAGCACCTCAGGCTTCTTCTTCAGGCTCTGGGCATCTATTGCTGGCACTAGCATCAAACTGGTAGGAGTGTGATGGATTGAGGTTCCCCTCCCTTGCCAGCTTTAGTTTAAAGCCCTCTTCACCAGCTTGGCAAGCCTATGACTGAAGATGCTCTTCCCCGTCTCTGACAGATGGACCCCATCAACCCCCAGTAGATCAAGTTTCTCAAAGCGAGTCCCATGTCTAAGCAGCCACACCCCAGGCTGTGGCACTTCTCCTGTAACCATTTGTTGACTCACAATATTCAACTGTCCCTTTCAAACCCCTTCCCTTTGACTGGGAGGACTGATGAAAAAACTACCTGTGCCCCAGAGTCCCTTAGTGCCTCTCCCAGGACTCTGTAATCCTTCTTGATACTCCTCAGACTGCTCCTGGCTGTGTCACTGGTGAAACAAGTGAAATAACAGTGGCAGATAATAGTCAGTAGACTGTATGAGGATTGCTAGCCTCTTGGTGACATCCCTCATACGAGTACCCGGTAAGCAGCACAATGCTCTAGAGAGTGTGTTGGTTTGGGAAAACCTTCTAAATTTTTCTTACAAGTCTGAATAGTCCCAATGCCCCACCTAGCCCTTTCAGCTCACTGATGAGGACATTCAGTTTCTCATCTCAGACGGCAGCAGTGGCTGGAAGGTTCAGACGCATTAGGTGTTCATCTTAGAGAAGAGATGGGACAAGTTCCCCTCTTGCTGCCCATTCGATGGCAATGCTATCCTGATTTACACTCCAATTAGCTTTGGTGTATGGGGGAAAAGAGAGTAGAACAGGAACAGGCACAGTCTACTTTTCTGTAGCACAGTTTAGCTTTTCTAAACCAAGACAATTTAGATATCCTCACTGTAATGAGGCAGCAAAGAGATGTAAAGAGATTGTAATACCTCTTTGCCTCTCAGATTTTATTTATCTTTTAAAGAAATAAGTGCATGGGCTATGACTGAATTCAGACTTCAGACCATTTTATAGCTCTGCAGTAGGCTAATTCACCAACCTGACTCCCATTTTTCTTACTCCTACTTGCCTGTAGCTAAATGTGACAGTGTTAGATTCTGTGCAAGATACGAACTTGGGTTTAATGAAATGGAGGAAATGACTCAAAGGTAAACGTTCCTATTCTAGTTCACATAGAGTATCATATTATGAAAACAAAAGAATAACTGGGGACAGTGATTTATCTAGAGCTAAGCATTAACAGAGTAACTTTTCTTCCTACACCTTAGGATGTTCCGCTACAGACTCTAATATTGCCAAGTAAGACAAAAAACTTTTGAGGCAGTAAAATGAAAGGAAGGATTAAGCAGAGAGTATGCCCGCAAGGTTAAAACCATCATCACCCACTGGATGTAATGACAGTGACACTGTAAAACCAAAGCTCTTTGCATGAAAGGCTTAGCTTCTCCACACGGGATCCTATCATTTGACAAAGTGTAATACAAGACAGCCTTGTCATTACTCTGAACTTTAATCATAATTAAACCACTACCACATAAGTATTTCTACTTATTACTTGAATTGTAGTATGATTTAATACCCTTGACATCACTTGACTAAACCACCATAGTATTAGTTTTATTAAAATGTGGGAACTCAGGTATTTATCAGCCACATTTACAATACAATTTTTAATGTACTAAAAATAAAAAAGCTATTCATAAACAGTATTATTGGTAGACAGCATTATAATATTACTTCCAAGAATATGGCATTACTTTGTAATTTGTAATTAATACCTTTGGACTAATAGAATATTCTATTTAATTTGAAGGTCATCCTTTTTACTTAGTAAAAATTATGACCTTCAAAACAATGTTTTTGTTACGATTTTTTCTACAGCTCCCTGTTTTTATAAAGCTATTACTTTGTGTTATGTAACATATTGATACTACTTATTAATGAGGTGTAGAAATTAGGCAAGCATTTATTTAGCTTCATAAGCATTTATCAGAAGACATAAATATTATATTTATGTCTGTTTTTAAATCATTGGAATTATTGCACAGATTCGTCCACAGTGTATAGTAGGCTTTCTCCCTAGAGGAGTTTTAACACTGCACTAGATATATGCTGTTCTTCTTTATCTCTTTGAAGAAAAATGAATCACATCCACAGCTTGCAGCTATCAAAATGTGATTTATCAAGCATTTTCATGAAAGTGCATTTTTCCCCTTCCTTACACTAGGAGGCACATTTTTTCCTTCACACAGTTGTATTGCACAGCTCTGCCACATAAACCCTTAGATACATTAACAATTTCAATCTAAATATAAGTCCCTGATTAAACCACAGTGAAAGAAGAATTCTTCATTAATAAGGTGGTGGGGAGTTTTTTTATGTCGATGAAAACCATACTTACAGTAATGAATAATGACACTCTTCACCTGACTGCTGGCAAAAACCCCACAGTTTTCTTTTGAGTGATTACTGAAGAAATAATTCACATTAAAATTCATCAGACATCTGTACACTTTTAATGTAACTGGTGATAAAGATGTTTGTGTTAAAAGTGCACTTACTGACACACACATTTAAAACCATTAAAAAGTAGGATTTTTGGTAATAAGAGAGGCTATAAAGTCATACTAGTAAATACAATTTAACAGTGACCTTTATTTTTTTAGATCCTAAAGAAACTTTATGTTTTCTAAATTCTTATCTGATATACTAAAATATAAAGAACTTTAATCAGCTGATTGATCTTTGGAATATCTTCCTTTAGTTTTTATAGGAAGTGCAATATACACACCCTCTAAATGCAAAAGATAGTGTTCATTTGGAGAACATGTGAGGTCAGCATTCCACACACCAAAGCACAGTTCAATTATTCGAAAACATTAATTTCCAAGAAATTATAGAATCTCCTTTTTGGCATGTGCCTTGTTTTGTTTTATTGGTTTTTTTTAGAAACTGTCAACATTATGAATTTTACAGTCTTTCTCTTCTGTTTGTCATTGTGGTGACAAACACTGTAGCCAGGTAATGTCATGCTTCTTTCCCTTCCTCTTGGCCCATGCTTCTAGCAAAGTCATGGTCAGCAAGGCAAGGGTAAGGTTGTTAATCACTGCATTTAAATGCAATAAAATGTTGCAATATACACAAGGCTTGCCTTACAAATCAATATTGTATGCAAAATGAAATCATCATAACCATGACTCTTGAATAATGAGACTTCCTCTAGTAAATTTGAATTACTTCTTGTTATTATCATTTAATAATGCATAATAAAACCACGGTGCTAGTGTCAGTCTGTAGCGTTATGTTGTTTTTAAACACGGTGAATTATTGCTCACTGAGGGAAGAATTCTTACAAAGTGTATCAGGGTGCAAAGGAGACAAAGGTGAAACGTAAGTTGCAACTGGCAGGTTAACATTGTAGTCCTCTGACAATTAATTAATACTGACCAATTAACAGTGGTGTAATGCAGAAGATATCTTAGTGAACTGAATTAAAACCTCACATTAAAATAGAAGAGACTGTACCAATAAGACAGGTTTGAGTGATGCAAACCAAACTTGGACTATACACATCATTATAAAAGTTCTTATAAATTTTATTTTTTACTTCATATTTCTATCCTGTTGCCTTTCCCTCATAACCACATTGACAGTGTGTGGCTGATGATGCTAATGTTTGGTGTCTCTCTTCATTTCAGTTTTCCCCAGCGAGAGAGATTGCTGTTTTAAGATTAGCTAGATGAACGTACTCTCACTGTGTATGTTTCTTTCATTAAATCATGCAATTGTAGCTCTTGTGTCTCTATAGCAGCTAATGATTTCAAGAAAATATGGCAACAAGGTTTCTCATACCTTTGTGTAATAAGCTATCAAGACTTTTAGTTCATTTTTTTCTTCCTATTTCAGGTTTTGTAGACCTGGTCCTTGGTCACTCTTCAAATATAATTAAAATAGCAACATACTAATATTGAGAAATGATGGCTGCATTTTTATTCACGTAACTTCACAGCGTACAATAATAAGCCACACAATTCACTGAGCACTAAAGCCATTAACCAAAATTGCTCTCACCATGAAGCAAGGACTTTACTATCAAGATTAACATCATATTCCCATGAGCTGAAGCAAACTTTTACCTAAAATGAACTTCCATAAAAATACAGTGGGACAAATTGTTTTGGTTTTTTTTTTTGTGTAGATTTTATTCTTGGAGATCATTAGAAAATATTCCCATAAGTACTTCTCTTTCTCTTCAGTTGAAACATTAAAAACAACAACAACAAAAAATATTGTTCTGCAACATTTATCATCCAAAACTGTCAGCAATACATGTACATGGTAATACTACTACTATGCTGTAAGACTTTTTCCTTACTTTATGAGTGTATCTTTTACCTCCGCATGCCCCAAGTATTTTCATAAACAGCAATTCCTTAAGCAGCCACTGAAATTAAACTACCTCTACTGTTAAATACAACTATTTAACATTTCATTTCAATAGAACTAGAAATTCAGTTTAGAAGTGTCAAAGAATACAATGTTGCAATGATAACGCATCAGCTATTTTGACCATGAACATATGTAAATACCCACAAAGTAATTTTGCCCAATCACCAGATACCATTTTTCTCTTCTGACAATTGCTACAGGATCCTCAACAACTATCAACTGCTTTAAACTCTATTTCACATATAACTCAAAAAACTTGTGCATCCAGTAGCAAAATAACTTCTTACACAATGCCTAGGCAATAACTTGATACTGAATAAGATATAAAAGTCAAACACTTCTATGGGCAGCATCACTTCCTTCTTGACTTGGGTTTTCCTAGGACGATTTCTGACATAGTAATGACTATATCATTCCCTTCTTAGTTTTTGAGATTTGATGAGATATGGAATGCACTATTTCAATGTCTGTCCTTATTCAGTCTGATAAAAGGTGAAAAACCTATACTTCAATGCTTCACTAATCATCAGTACAGCTTGATTAGATTTTCATTGATTTGCCATGACTTTAGCATTCCCAAGGCTAAACCAGGTGTAACCACAGACATATTAAAACTTCTCACATAGATTTTAAGAACATTTACTCACTGACTAATCTTCTATTACTCTCTGTACTAGGGAGGAATAGATCACCATTATTAATATATAAGGTTTGCACAATGTGCTTGACACAAAATTTCTAAAAACACATTTTCATAACTTGGTATAAATTTCACTAAGCCTAAGTCTCCTGGAGGATTTTTATGTCGTGTTTTGAAGGGATGCACAATTCAGAGTCGGTGAAGCCAATGTGACAGTGTCAACATACAATGCTGCCTTAAAATTCCTCTCTGATCTTGTTAGATCTTTGACACATCTCATATGTGGTCAGAGAATTAACAGGATAATTCCACTTAAGCTCCCCACTTGTTTAAGCAGACATACATTCTTGCTCCAGAGTCAAGCCATTCATAGCTGCTATTGTTTCACAGTTCTTTTAATTTCTACAGATTTAGTGTTTAAGATCACAGTTCCAAGAACTTTTCCATATTGGTAAAGAAAATAAAATACAGATGTCATATCCAGGCAAAAAAGGGAAGGGAAGGGAATAGGAAACCAGAATACAACACTAAGACAGTAAAGCAGTTCATTTTTTTTTTTTTTCTTTATAGAGTTTCATTCAACACACTCTCTCTGTCTTCCTGTACAAAGGATGAGAAAAATATTCCTAAGGTCAATATTCCACAGTTCACATTCTCATCTGCCACATTTTAAATGTCATAATTCAGATCCAGCTCTATCCAAATGAGAACATGGACCTTAATATTGTTCATCAGATCCCAAGACTACCTTGTCTCATGGTTTGTACAGGCCCAGTGACAATTTAATCATCTATACAAAAAGGAGAAATGCCAAAGGGAGAAACTAATTCTTATTTCTATACTCCTGGGATGCAAGAGAACTCAAGTTCAATTACCTTCCAAGAGCACAGATAAGACTTTTAACCTTTGTCTCCACATTCTAAACAGAAAACAAGAGGCTTAAGGGCAGTGTTACTGTCCCCTCACAGTTGTCAGTAGGTCAAAGTCTCCATATTCCAATGCAAAATACTAGTCACAGTATCAGTTAAGACCTCGCTTCATTTTTCAGTACCATCACAAAAGCACTGCAATAATGTATATGTATCATAGAGAAGAAAAGAAGAAAGGCAGAAATACCCAAATCACACAAACTGCACATACTTAATATTTGTATGAAAATGTATATCCAACAGTTCCAAAAAAGCAGAACATCATGTCATTCCAACCTAACAAAGAAACCCTGTGTTTCTTGCTGTTAGAAAGGGGAATTGCAGGTGTGTTACAGAAATCTGGATTCTTTACAATTTTCAGTGCTTCACTGATTTCCTGTTTTCTGTGTATGTTAGTCTAACAAACCTCCATTTTCTTGTTCTTTAAATTTGTACTTAGAATTACTTTATTGACACAAAGTCCAAAGCTAAGTAGCAACAGCACTGCAAACATCAAGAAAAGCTTGCTACCCTGTAGAACTTCCTTTTTCCCAGCTGTTCGCACTTACTCCAATTAGTATGGAGCTGTTTTTTTCTGACTGGATATATTTTTGTTTCTACAGTCAAATTACAACATGAACCACTTCAAGCAAACTACATTATTTCCGTCAATCATGATGAGCTAATGTGATCAAATATCCATGCACATGCTTAAAAACATTTCTACCATTGCAAAGCTGAAAGGGATGAAAAAGAAAGTAACTGAGCTACCAAAGCAACTCATATAAGCAGAGCACTGATGGTGACTCACCCGAGTTGGGGTCAGAGTTGCCATCAGCTTCAGTCCTCTTGTCCGGTGAAGCCTGGTCGTAGAATTCGTCCTGCGGCTGAACCAGAGGGAGAGGGTGTGAGATCAGGGTTCCACCACCCACCGGCTCGTGGTCTCCCAGACCACTGTCACTGCAGCTTTCCTGGGAGCCATCAGGGAGGTGAAATGTAACACGGCGCTGGGACTACAAAGAAGAGCACAGGACATGCTGATTAGTGCTCTTCTTTTCTGTTCTCCTTACTCTTTTATTTTCTTTTTTTTTTTTTTTCTTTTTAAGTTTTTGACATACAAATAGATTCCTGGCAATGATGATGAGGCAATTATTATTATCGTGTTTGCTTGGGGTTTTTTTGGTGGTGGGTTTTTTTTGTTGTTTTTTTTGGTTTTTTTTGTGGTGTGCTTTTAGAGCAACCATAGGAAGATGGCAGGCAGGAGAGCCAAATTTCAAAGGTCTGCACATGCTCATCTGTGAAATGTTTCTCATAAGAAAGTGCCAACAGACAGGTATATTTCTCATTATTTTAAAATCATGATCTAAAAAACCTCTGAGAAGAAGAAACCATTGCAAATTATGTTATAAAAAGCAAATTACATCAGAAAATTTAATACACATATGTTTCTGAGATTAAAACCTGTATTATCACTGTTCATACTGGAGAAAAACGTCCATCAAGTTAACCAAACCAATAAAAATTATTGTCATCTTCTAGGAACAGAAGGAAATATAAATACATATCTATAAAGCTATATAACTGATATCAATTATGTAACTAATATGGATATTTAGGATTGATAATATATCTGTGAAATCACAGTGGTCAGCAAAGAACCACAGAATGCAATGATGGAATAAGCAGTTCCGTCAAATAAGCACCTCTGGTAAGGGAAATAATAACAAACAGCACATACTTTGTTCAAAACAACACAGTGAGTGAGAGACAAAATTATCCACTTTCCTGAACTTCTTAAAAAACCCCACAGTCATCTCAAAAGAAAAAAAAAAAAAACTCTGCAGTGTACACTTGGATTAGTTGACCATTATTGATTTTGAACCTCCCTCATCTAGAGAAATAACCCAGCTTCGTGAATTGTGGCCACAGAATGAAACAGTGATTCCCCATGAGCTCCAGAGCCAACAGCACTGCTACAAGTTGTTTAGCAACTACGACTGTGGGATTCATGAAAGAAATATTAAAGGTCTTCATGGATCAAAATACTGTATCTCTGAAGCATCAGAAACTACTAGTTCAAGGGTATCCCAAGAGAGAGGTTAAATTAAGCACATCTTCCCACAAAAATTAGTTTCAGCAGCAGAGAGTGTGAGTGACCTGGTTAGCTGGATTGGTTAGGAATATAGAAGAAATTCACAGAGTTTGTCTTAAGCCTAATAGCTGTTTAGTTTAGTGGTTACTTTCTTATCAAAATTAGCCATCTGAAAGTTACAGGTTATATCTAAGATAATAATTCAAGATTTCTAGTGTCAGTAGAAAAAGGAACACCAGGAAGATACTCCAACAGGTGCCTTCCACTAGTTACCAATTTCTAAGTAGCTACAATCAGGTGTCCTGTATCTGTCTCAAATCCAAGTAAGTTTTCCTGAAGTTAATGGAAAAAGCATCAGGCCCTGACTCTCCTTTTTTTTGCCCTATCTTTTTTACCCTTTTTTTTTTTTTTTTTTTTAATGAGGAAAGCCTCAAGTTAATAGTACTAACTGTATGTTTGTTTATTAAAAACTATTTGTTAATGTTAATTGCTACCATTTTACATGATGATCAACATCTTCTAGAAGTTTTCTTTTTATTCATCTCCCGTGGGTGGACATAGATAGTTGATTAAGTTAATTTTAGATTACTGTGTAATTCAGTGCAGAAAAAAATGTAATACTATTTGCTTTTGGCTGTGATTTTATAATTAGTATTTTGCTTTTAAGTTCCTTTTCTAGCTTTAGGATTAGAATACAGCTGTAGCAAAACTAAATAGATCTCTGAGTCATTGAGTTGCATTCGTTTACATCAACAGAGGACCTAACTATATGCTATCACTAAGCAAAATCTTACCTCACACTTTGTCACTTTTTCTTACAACTTTTTCTTTCTGGAATTGCCACCTTGAACAATTTTTTTGGAAGCGCTAGAGGGTTCTTTCCCTTCAATATGAACAAAATAGAAATATAGCTAACTACACATCTTAGAATCTTCTCTTCCTGCATTTATTTTCAGTAACTCAAATTCATACATCTGTTTTTCCAAAGTAAGAATTTATGTTACTAGTAAAATAAGTAAGAGGCACAGAAAAAGGAGACTACTTTCATTGTTTTAAACTAAAAGACTCTATGAACGACTAAGAAAATAAATCCTTAAGGGAGGAGATGAAAATTTCAATTTAAAATTCTGCAAAATAATTACCCCCCCCAATTACTTAATGACATAAATAAACAGAAAAAATACATAGTAACAAAAATCACCAGTTTCATGAGTTGTGTAGTAAAAATACTGTTCTTGGGTATCAAAAGCTCCACATAATAACCAAAATCTGCTCTGACTCTGCACTGACCAGGACCAGTCAGTCAGTAAAATGGCACAGGCCTGACACTAATACTGGCAACTTCTTAGCTGACAGCACTATAAATTTTTAAATCCATACTTTAAATGACAAGAAAAAAAAATATATCAGCTTGGCTTTCTGAGCCTCTGACTGAGCACCTCACAAATCATAAAGGATTATAAAAAAATCTAAAGGTCACGTAAACAGTGATCCAGTTCCAGAGAAGATGAACAGACAGCATGCAGTCTGTCAGGAATCTTTAGACTAAGCTATGCCATCAAAACAATGAGGGGGGAAATGCCTTCTACAAAGAGAGACTCAAAGCAAATGCTTGGGCTTAGGCATACCATATTAATTGCAAGGGCAGAACGTCACTCAGTCTACTGGGAGTTTATGAGGGTGTTAAGTGGTGTGATATGTGGCCACTTCCTCCAGCTGCCTGGTCCGAGACCGTCCTGTTTGGCCACTGGAGCCCAGTCCAGTGCCTGGGGACTGGGGGTCTCTGCCCAGGCTGTAGGATGCGCCTGCCACTCTCCCCTCTGCACACAAACACAAAAATGCACACATATGACACAGCTGGTCCTGCAGACAACCACAAGGTGCTGCCCCCAGCAGTACCCACACTGGGGACTCACACCAGCCACAGGCACAGGCAGACATGTTCCCTCCTCCTCTGGGGCCGGCAGAGGCAGAAGGTCACTGGTGCAGCACACACACCGCACTTTCCAGGTTCACCAGCACGTGCACATTCATGGATCCCCTGAGCACTGGCACAGCCCCTCTGCCCGCCCAGCACTCCGGCCCGGATCCTGGCCCCCTTACCCACTCTATGGGTCCCCAACTCGCCGGCTGGTCCTGCTGGGTGCTCACTGCACACACGCAGCACTCACACACTCGTCCCACGGGCACCCCACACTCGCGGGTCCCCCCAGACAGCAGTACAGATCGTCTGCCCGCCTGATACCCCTGCCTGGAACGGGGCCTCCTACTCACTGGTTGTTCCATCTTGGAGTTTGCCAGTGAATCCACATGCACACCCCACACACACCCGATTTGGGGAAGGTTTGGACACAGCCCCTAGAACCTGGCACTCAGCACATGGGCTGCAACCTGTGGTCCTGATCCAGTGCTGAGCCCCCCACTCGTACATTGAATTTCTCCTCTCTACAGTAGCATCAGGGACTCTTTTTTCAGAAGAAAACCCTACAGCATGCTTAGACTATGTTTGCATTTATTTACTCCCTTGTGCAACCAAATGCAGCTTTGAATTCTTTTTACCTAAAGACAGAATCAAGTTATTCTGAGTAATGAGGTTTATAGTTGGTACAACACTGGGACTAATGACAACAAGTAATTACAATTTTAATTATGCTACAACATATGCAGGATTATATACAGCATCAGGCAGGGTTATGGTTCAGGTCCACAACACTTGGCCAAAATTCAAATCTAAAATCTGAGACGTATTCAATGATAAAAACATCATTTGGGCGGGAGGAAATATGGGGTTTCTTCAGGTCCTAAAAAACATCCCATCTTTATTTTTAATCAGGAAATATCACATAATTGTTATGTGAAACCCAAAACTGAAAGGAAAATTCAGTCAAAACAAAATGAATTTAACCTGTGTCAAAGTAATTTCAATATATAATTCAGAACAATTCGACTCACTAGGTTTTTGAACCTGGTCTGAGTTTAAAAGTCAGGAAAACAATTGGTATCAGTTAAACAGAACCATTCTTCTTTTAATCACCTCTTACAGCAGATTCTATAAAGCTTATGCAGGCGAAGCATGACTTCACACCCACAAGAGATACGGAAAAAAAATTAATTCTATATCTTAGATGGTGATAAAGGATAGCAAACTCTGATGCTGATAAAAGCACAGTTCAAGAGTAATAGGAATACTTTTTTTCCCCCTATTTTTAGACCAGGTGGTCAGCCAGCTGATACCTTTTTTACTCATAGTAACAGCCAAAATTGTACGAGATCAACCACACATTAAACTGGTCTAGCTGCTACTTTACTGCTACAACAAAACCACATACATACCTAGTACTTTCTAACAATTGTAATTTGTGGAATTACTGAATATAAGTAATAGCTGTGGTACTTGGCAATGACAATAAAAATATCAACAAGATCTCTTGGGTGGAGGGGACGAATGGATGGTAGAAGGCGGGGATATTTAGAATCTTATTGATCAAGCACAGAGAAGTAGAACCTATGCTTGGCATAGCATATTGCATATTTCTTCATTACAGTATTTTATTTGCAGATACTGAAAACATTTAAAAATATGTTTTAGTCGCAGGTTATAATATTCCCTTCCTCATATCCTTCTGTTCTATTTTTCTCCTTTCTGTTGTTTTGATAGGAGGAATTCAGTGGTGCCCAGTGACAGGACAGGTAATAATGGGCACAAACTGAAACACAGGAGGTTCTGAACATCAGGAAACTTTTTTTACTGGGAGGGTGACTGAGCACTGGCACAAGTGATCTGCAGTGGTTGTGGAGTCTCCCTCCTTGGAGATATTCAAAAGCCATCTGGACATGGTCCTGGACAATCAGCTCCAAGTGTCCCTGCATGATCAGGGGGGTTGGACTAGATGGCCTCCAGAGGTACCTTCCAACCTCAACCATTCTGTGATTCTGTGAATTCTAAATGAAAATAAAGGAAAATCTAGCAATATCTGGAGCAGTTTCATATTTTACAGTGCTGAAAACGTGATGTTGTACTGAAGTACTTTATTTGCGACAATTCTAGCTGTATAAAAAGTATTCTGATACCAGGATTTGTAATTTAATTCCATACAAATCTCTTGCTTTGGAAAGTGGCATAGAGCATTAAAGATACAATCTTGGAATCCTTACTTAAGTGAAACAATGGGTAGGAATTGTACTCAGCATGGTTTTCTAGAAAAGGTGGGCCAATACCAAGAAAGTTTGTGCACTGCTTGTGAGACTATGCTTTTTGTTGCTACTTTATTTTCCCAGAAACCCTCATTCATAGGCAGCAAGTGAGCTGTAAATAGTGTAAGCTATTTCATTGACCTGAGTGCTGAAAGTCTGAAGTTGAGGAAAAATCATGCCATGTGATATTGAGTGTTTGAAATGTCCTATGGCAGACGAAGTACAAGCTGAGTTGGAAACAGAACTTTAATGTAGGAAGTATAAACACCAGTTTTCAAAATTGTTCAGTGCTTTCCATTGTACACTACCTTCTAAAATGCATTTTACTTCAAATTATATGCTTGAATCAAATAGCAAGTTATAGCACTCAGCATTAAGAGGAGCTTTTGCATGGTGAGATTGTTTTATTCTGAAAACCAGACTTTTAAGCTTAGTACAACTATTGTATTGTTTTTGCTAATCAGGGATCCAATAAATAATTACAGTATTGTTCTGTTGCTGAATGTCTCACAGGGACAGATTTGGCTACAGATCCTGTCCACTGTTATAAAACAAGCTATAATTAAAAAAACATTTCTACACTGGCTTGTTGCAAATAGAACCTGCTGAATTTTAATCAGCTGAGCTGGCTTCTGAGTTTACAAATCAGGTACTTTAAACAAAATGTCCTCTTCTCTATTCAATATATTTGTAAGTTAAAAGCCTTGATTTCTGTCCTTGATTTTCCAGACAGGCAGAAGTCACCAAAATATCTGATCCACAGCAAGTTAAATTAAGCTTTACAGAATGGGCCATACGTTTGCATGTCAGAATATATATTCAAGCATGACAGATCTTCAATTGTCATTGAGATCTTTTATTTCAGATATGGAGATTTTGCATCAACAAATTTTTTTCCCTTTCCTTTCTGAACTATTATGCCATACTTTGTGGTAAGATGACAACGGAATATTATGAAGAAAAAAAAAAACCAAAAAAAAAAACAAAGACAACAAAAACGTTCTGGGAATATTTTCCTTATGGAAAGATTGTTGATATGGAGGCTTAAAAGAGAAACTTTAAAATAACAAGCTACCTTTACGGAAAATAAACAGAAGAATCTACATGTGACATACTTTACTGAAACTTAAACCTCACTCATGAATAAAGAAGTCAGAGAAGAAACATACTAAAATAAAATCAAGTGTAAACAGTAGACAAACACTTTAAACATCCTACAAAATGATGATGATAAAGAAGATATTGCTTGTGCACAAGTTTAAGAAAATGTTGTGAAGAAACAAGAAAAAAACTATGCTTCATTGGAGGTCCCCTGTGGAAGATGTCAGTTTGATAAAGTAAGTTCCTCCCAGGATCAAGACAGAGACTCCTGGTTCATGTACTAAAATATGGATATATATATATTTTTTATGAAATCAAGCCTGTAAATAGAAGAAGTCATAAAAACAGACTAATAACAGTCTCAGAGGGCAAGATAAAAGATGTGCTGGGCACTACAAAGCTTTAACATATAGCTTTAACAAACTATAGTTTAAACCTTTCTTTTCTCTTAAGATAAACCTCATTTTTTTCTCTTAAATTCCAATGGTGGAAACACAAACAGTGTACCTTTTAATGAGGAAAGAGAGTGATCTGGTTAAGGTAATGATTTTTAAACTAAAATACAACAGGAAACTTACTTAAAAAATTGTCTATGTTTGTATTTGCTCCAAGAAAGAATCGTCAAGGTCTTTGAATTAACATATGGTTTCTGTATTAGTTTGTTTTGCAAATAAACAATGTTTTGTTATATTTTTTTCAAATTCTGATTGACTTAGTGAAAGCCCCCTAAAATCTGCAATCTACCTTCTCCTTTACAAATGGGAAAAAATGAACGAAAATATACTTCTGGACTGTGACCTTCTTTGAAAGTTTGTAGCTGTAGTGTATCTCGCAGGAAGGCCACAAAGCAGCTCAAACAGGGCTTTGTATAACTCATCTCAGTGACCACTTATACACACCTTCTTCTTTCATGTTTCCCTTATGCTTACAGAAGAATATGAGTCTAAGACAATTCTGCTTACTTAGTAAAAGCCACTCTTGTTTCTCTGAGATAATCTTGGCTGAACTCTGCATTTTGTACAAATTGTGCAGTAGATCCCCGCAATTTGCTAAGAGAAATAGTTTGTTTTTTTTTTTTTCTTGGCTACATCTAAACTAATCTGCTTTGTCTAGTCCCCAAGGCAGTCCTTATTCAAGGATCCAACTTGCATCACAGGGTAATACCTTCTCCATTCCCATCTTGATATCTTACCCACAGAACCAAGACAATGGAGATAGATGAGGTTCCCATCCATCTCTCAGGCTAAACTAAGAACGAAAAAAGAAAAAGAAATTCATACTGCAATTTCATGCTACGTTTTCATACCATGCTACCCATACAAATACCCTAAGTGGTTGGGTATTCACTTGTTTTTTCCCTCTAAGGTAACAATGTTGGATGTTGACTTCAGGATGTAAATTGCTGCTATACCAGACAATCATTTGACTTCTTCAGCTAAGTTTTGCAGTACTAAAATTTCACAGAAATAGTAAATTGCACTGTAATATTTTAAAAGAAAGCACAAATATAAGCACCTCTTATGTCTCTCTTGCTAATTAGGCTGCAGAGAGCTGGCTTTTTTTTTTTTTTTTTTTTTTTTTCCAGGTGAAAAATATTATCTGTTACAGTCTGCCCACTGACTGGAGAGGAAATGACTGCTTGACGGTCCCAAGCATGTGGAGAACAGTCTCTCTGGTTGAGGAGTTGTTTTAGTTTTGCAGAGACAGTAAATGAAGAAAGACCTGCAGTCACATCCTATGGTTTCAGTCATCTTTTCAGGTAATGCCACTTTCTTCCTTTGTTTATGTAGTGACATTCCTTCATTTTATTTCATGAAACTTCAGTCTTTGTGCCATAAAATCTTCCTGGGATTTGTTTTTTTTTGGGTTTTTTTTTTTGTTGTTTGTTTGTTTGTTTGTTTTTTAATTGGACACTCTAAAGACTGACAAACCTTTAACTAAAGACACCAAACACAGGACTATCATATATTTTATTTAGGTTTTGCCTTCATAATATCCACTTAGAGGATATTTACTCCATTTCCTAATTAGCATTGCTATCTATTTATGATCATCTTAACTGCAAGGTAAATTTGACCTAACAGTAAAGGTGCGTGTTACAATTTAATCTAGTCTAGATCAGAGTATTACCTTGTTCAACTTGGGAGTCTGGTAAAATACTAATAAATTTTCAACATTTGCAGTCTTAGCCCCCATCCTTCTGAATTAATTGTGTGAGACTCAGGAAATCAGTTCTAAGCCTACAGTTATGAAAATTAATATCTCAGATGTATGGAAAGGCAAGTGGGGGGGAAGCGATGGAAACTGCTGTACACAATAAAACTTAAAGGAAAATGGCCAGGTGTACTACCAGTAAACAATTAAGCTAATGTTCAGAAACATTATCCACCCAAATGGCTAGACATTAGTAAACCACAGTTTGCTATTTTTGTTACATATTTCTTACCAGAAACTCCGTGGAAAATAACCCCAAGAAAGGATTAATTTAAAAATTTAATAATTTTGTAATACCTATTTAAAATTAGTGCTGTATCTAGGGTAGATTTCTGAACACATTTGCAGTTAATGGAGAAAGAGAGGCAGCTCTAGTGAACATTTGTGCCATCCTAAAAAATACACGATTGTAAAATAACAGTAAAACGCCTTTTTGAGGTGTGTGTACTCAATCATTGACTACAGATGACTAGGTAAATTTAGGACATGTATCAGAAGAATTAAGACAAATTAATTCCTTTAACAACTCCGTTGTTATACTCCTTGACAGTAGAGAGACATGAAATTCAGAGTTTTCTAATTCAAACACACAAAGTTAACCTACCAGTAAGAAGAGGTACATCTTGCACTATGTTCATAACTATTTAGGCAACCGACTTGAGACATTCAACACTTGAAATTTTAGCTGACATTAAGTATTTAGGAACCAAGAACCTGAAGAAACAGATCTCACTGATAAAAAAATACTATACTGACTTATCGGTTTCTCTAGCACATTTTATAAGAGTTCATTTGTATTACAGCATGCAAAGAAACTCACATATAAACAATTTAGTTGTAACAGTATTATATTTTATGTGATCTTTAGTAATTTAAGGACTTCAGTGATCTTCAGTCTATTTGTTTACTTTTATTTTGGTGATGAGCTCCTCCTAGCAAGACAGATAATGCACATTACAAGTGCACTCAATTGAAGGATCATTGTGGAAGCACTGTACCAATTATAACAATAACCAGCATAACTTCTCTACACTCTGAGAGGTTTTTCATTAGTAAAAGCATGTGTTGATCAATAATATATATATGAATGACTAAAATGTAGAAACAGCTGTTGCTGAAATTTTACAAGTTTAATTATAATAATAAATTTGCCATGATATACATTCGGTAAAACTCATCTGGCTTCAATAATGCGAACAGGGCAGTAAAGTTTCTGGGACTTTCTTTTAACTATAAATTACATTTTTAAATGTGAGAAGAAACAATTGAGAATATTTCCCATCTGAGAAATGTACATTATCTAGAGGCTGCTTATAAAAATAACCCTTTTATTGTCTTATATTAAAATATTGACTGCTATATTTGCAATTATATTGATAATGTTAACATAATCGTGTTTATGCTATTTAACGAGTTACAGAAGCATTCCATCAACTAAGGTTTATTAATGGTACTGAGTAAACTGATACATGTGGTATCATGTCAATAATTATTCTTGATACGGCATCTTATTGTTGAAGCCGATAATTACTGTGTTACAGAAGTGGTATGTATTTATGCTTTCATCACTGTCAGTCACTACAGCAGATATGCAGAGTTATGCAGTACCAGGAAGCAGGAAACTTTCCAGTGATATTCAGGAGAAAAGAAAGATGCAATAAAAATCTCTTTAGTATTCGGTTCCATTATCATTCTTTAGTACAGCATATAACCTTGGAAATCAAGCAGGCCATGCGTCTTGTGTAAGGGTAGCAATCTTTTGTCTGGGGCGATGCAGCCCGTGCTCTATATTAGAATTAACATCAGGATTTGAATACTTAATTTTTAATTGTGTATATAAGAGGAAGAAAAACCTACTCCAAAATCCACATACTGAGCAGCAAATGACCAGCTGCCCACTAGGACATTTTGTGTCATAGGGCTTTAAAGGTAGTCAGATTAATACTGTTTTAAAAGAAAAAAAGACAAAAGAATAAAATAAAATTTGAAGCCCTTTAAACAATCACAGTCTGAAACAACCAGTGCTTATGTTCACATCATGATGTCCATCTTCACTTTTATTTATATGAGCTTGAGGAAATGCAATTAAGAAGATCATTCTTCTCCTCAACAAAGGAAAGATTAATATATGCAGAAAAAAACCCTAAATTCTCATAAAGGTTCTAAGGATATCCTGTATTAGCATGGGGGTAGGAGGAGGGTTAGGAAGGAGGTTCTCATTTTAGGGATGCTGTAGGGGGAATAGTACATTAGAACACTGCCTCCTGAACTAGTACTAGCATGTGTAACAGGTATCTGTCACTGACAGCTCACTGGGTTACAATTAATTCTGACTCATCAGTCATGTCTTCTCCTACAAGCACAGAAAGCAGAAACAACGGCAGCATTGCCCTTTGAGGATAAGACCTCTTACATTGCCGTGATTCTAGAAAGCAGCTCTACATCTGTTAACACAATGGACACTATAGTTGTCATATTAAATAAATGGATCCACATTGGAAAAGCTGAAAGTGGACATGATTGTCAAGGATAATATGATTAAGCTGATGCACTCTGGGGAAAATGCAATTTTTATAATATTTTAATTTTGAAACTAATATTATTATCCCAATCAATTGCGCATACTATAAGTGAACTAAAACACCGCTGTTAAAACATACCTGCATCTCTACTAGAAAAAGAACCAGACAATAAGGCATTTGCACCATAAAAAGCTATGTTTTGTTACTTGGGACAGGATGTCCTTAAGAATAGCTTTCCTAAGAGCAGATTTCTACTTTTTTTTTTTTTTTTTAATTTGAACTCCCAAAGATTTATGGTTTTTATTTTGCATATGCAAACACATGCTACAGAAAATGAAAAAATAAACAAATCCCCAGTTTTCAGATAGGATTCTTCAGAGAACGATACATATTTCAAATACTGACTACAAATTCTTCTTCCACCACATATAACATATATGTACATCTGTCTGGTAATATCTTGTGATGTCACAGCTTGGAAAACTAAATCCACAGAGATTGTTAGAACTTTCATTGGTTGAAAATGGTGGTTCATGATGAGTCTTTCATTCCTGTGCCATGTGGACTATTGGGGCAAATCTCTGCTACATGAAATTGTGGTCCCAAATAAGATGCAAAATGAAAAGCATATTAAGATGTTTCCACACAGAGATTCCTAAAAATAATATAAAATATGCTTCAGCAGCTTAGCCAGTAAGAAAGCTAAAACCTCATTTACTAACAAATAAGATGAAAAAAAAAAAAAAACAAAACAGGAAAAAATAAGGCTTTTTTGTATGGAAATCAGCTACACCGAGAAGATAGTGGTACTACTGTACTATCAAAACAGCAGATACTCTCATAGATATCTTAACGTGAGAGTAACTAGTTAGAAATATATTTTCTGCTGGCCTCAAGTAGGAGTCAAATGAGAGCTGACACAATTCACTGTTATTATTGGACTTCATTCAGTTTTCAGTATTTTACAAAAATTGCATACGGCATGCTCTTGACACATTAAAAGTTACAGGGGAAACAAGAACTCTGACTACCATCTGGAAAGTATTAGAAAAGGCTGCCAATGCCATGGGTCCCTTTGGAATAAACCAAAAGATAAGTTTTATAGTCTTTGTTCATGTTCTGGTGTTGATGATCTAACCTCATATGTGCCAGCTGAGTTTAATGTTAGTAAAGTGAACTCACACTAATGAATATCCATCTTTCCTTCAGTGGTCTAACAGCGTAACTTTGCAGATGTCTTTGACGTTACATCAACTGATGCTAATAACCATCTACTTCTGCTTAGCTTCTACTGGAAACAGATTCACTAAGTCACATATTCAAGACACCAGACCTTCATACGAACTTGGCCTGTGACCTCTCCAACATTATCTGTTTACAAAACTGGAGTAAGAAGGACATTGGACAGTTACTTTGGACATAAACCTTTTAGCAATTGGTGCATATTTTTTTCAAATTTACATACTGGCAAGTTTCTCATTTCACAGAATTTGTTGGATGCCATCACCTTTGATCCCAGTGTTTAAAACTGATGGACTTATTTGTGTACTTTCCACCTAGAGCACACAACCGTGTCTATTAATACAGATAGCCAAAGACTGCTGACTGTTGAGCCCAACATTTACTAACATTTCAAGGGTAATTTATATGTATTTTTCAAATGCTGGCTTTTCATTAGGCAAACTGACAAGAACAAACCTTCCGTTTTACATTTTATTTTATGCAACAATATTAATTTAAATAAAAGCATGAAAAACACAGAGGCACAAAGGAATGAAATCACACTTCACAAAAACATTGTAAAGGTATATGCGCATGCCCTGTGTGTCTTTGTTTTCCAGAGAATATTAAAAAAAAGAAGTCCAAAGAGGTTGTATCTAAACCTACACCAATGTTTTATGGGTATTGCTGTTATGTCACAATCCGTTCCATACACAAGAGACAGGACAAATTTCAGAGTGAGAATTCAGCATTACAACAATTATTAAATAAATTATGTCTGTTTATGGGCAAATTGTACTGAGTTGTATTATTGTTTTAATATCGATTTCTTACATAGTAGTACTTCAGGACCCTTTCTGAAATGTACTACTATGACAGATGGAAGAAAATACATGGTGGTACTTTGAGATTTAAGATGTTATCAGACTATAGAACACATCACAGAGCACGGAAGCCACCTTATTTCAGTCTTCACCGGTTGACAATGTATGTAAAGAATTCATCTAAACCACGTGGTTTGATCTTTATTGTTGAAAGATCACAGATACGGAAGTCTGAGATATTTCCAGAGAAACTGCAGATAGAGCAATAACAAGTCAAAATGGCAGATAACCACAACTACTTCGGCAAGAATCTGAAAATATAAACTTTTTTTTAGAGAGAATGAGCAGAGGAAAAATGTGTCACTATTACATTAGTTACTATTAATAAAAAAAAAACAATGAAAATAGCAGGTTAAAAAAAACTTCAAGGCTGAGAAAATTCTCTGAAATGGAGATGTCAATTCAGTTCACAGAATTTTGAATTTCATTTCTAGAAGGAAAAAACATGGGCCTAACATAGAATTTAGTAAAGTCACTGGAAATATTCTTGCTGATATCAATGGCATTAGAATTAGCCTATAAGCACCTTCACAAGCCCAAAAGGTAATAAAATCACAAGTTTTTCTTGTAATCTAACAGTCAATGTTCCGAATGTTTCTGACTTTATAAATGTTTTTAATTGAAATTACATTACTCACAGATATTATCTTTTGCACTGAAGACACTCATTATACATAATCTACTTTTTTTCCCTTGTAGTGTTGGATTTTCTTTTCCAGTGTGTGCTAATAAGTATTCTTTGGATATAAAAATTTAAATCTGATTATGGCTTCTTAAACAAGCTTTAAATATATTAAATAATCACTTACATTTGACATTAAGTGTTTTATGTGTCAGTGTTGTGTGTGTGTGCAGATTCCTGTGCTTGAACTTCTTAGAATCAATTAAATATATATTAACAGCTTATCTCTCTAGTTTCTAAATGGAGATCAAATTCTTATGTGTAATTAATGAATGATATATGAAGCATGCCCTCAACTTCTGAATTACACAATTGACAAAAAGCTCTAGTCAAAAATTATGCTGCAGTCAAAGCGAGGTCGACATTTCAGTATAAAATGGCAGGCATGTTTCATTAAAGGCCAAGTCCTGCAGTTATTCTTCAGAAGGTAATGGAGGCCTTGCACTGTAGAAAGGATTGCTGATTCAACCAACAGGTAATTATTCCATTAATACCTCCATTATGCAAAGACAGTATGTCCAAACTACTGAATTGTCAATCACGCATCACATTTGACCAGACCGGTCCTCACATACGTGCAGGTTATAGAATAGCAATAGAAGCCCCGCTCAGCACTTAGGTGTTCCCTTTGCTTCTTAAAACAGCACACACGTTACACTGAGGCAGAGTGACAACAGATGTAATAATGTACTGGAGAAAAACAGCAGGTCGGGTAGTTAGATCAGTTCCCTGGAAGACTTCCTGGAATTGTGGAAAAAAGCAGGTAAGACTACATTTGGATAAGGGCTTATCACAAAATTATCTTTTCCCATGGGAATAGTCATAGATAATTTTTATTGCAACTAGTTTTATTGAAAGGAATATAATCTAAACGATTAAATAGTTCTTTCAACATCTAATGCAAACAAGAGCCTAAATCATGTATATATAACAGATTAGAGAAATGTCTTGTGTGCACTTTGAAAAAGACCAGAGGGTATGGGCTTTGCTCTGTAGAGGCAAGGTCATTTATCATTATTTCTTAGGAAAATGTATGGTTCAAAATCTCTAGAACTGAAACTAGAAACCATCTGGATAATGTATTTTGAATAGCAGCCCTAATAACAACAGTAAAAGTAAAAAAATAGTCCAACATCAAACTGTACATAGTTAATTTAATAATGAGGAAGCCAAATGTTTCCCACGCTCGGAAAAAAATGATATGGTACATGCCTTGGGTTGACAGATGGAAGGAAAAGAAAGACAGATGTGCTCTAATTTCTTGATTTTTTTTTTCTTTCATCTTCTTTTTTTTTTTTTCATAGGATGACTATCCAGCATAAATGAAACTGCTTACCCAATAACACTGGCTACAGATATTCACCAGAGCAATAATGCCAAATATCCTTTAGGACTTTGCCCACTCATATACTCTCAAATGATATTCAGTAACAAGAAAAATGACTAACAGCTGGCATTTCCTTAGAAATGGCAAAACACCAACCAGGTCCAGTTTGTGCAGCCCTTGTAGAGGGGACCATCTGGAATGCTAGCCTGAATCTTAACAATTAAAATCAGGGGCCAGGTCAGACAAGTAGCATCTTAAAGAATTCATGAAACTGAGTTTCTAAGCTAAAGTGAAAATGACAGAGAAGGTAACATGTGAGAGGATATAAGTAGTCATTCTCTCCCAGGGGATGGATGGTGTACAGGATATGGAGTTAGAAGACTGACTCTGTGACAGATTTCATGCGTAATAAAATGTAAATCACTGTAACCTATAGAAAGTTTCCCAGGAGACTCAGAATCAGGTACCTGGGGTCTATCTTCCAGGTATGGAGAATTTCCTGACGGTGGCCAGCTGCCAGTGATGTGAAAAAAATCAACTTTGTTGTTTATTGATAAGTGGGAAAGATTGTTGCCTTTTTTAAGCTAGGCATGATATTTATGAAAGCTAATATGGTATTTGCAAATGAATGGAAGATGCTCAGATGGCAAATGATATCCAAAGAATAAATATTATTTTATAATTGGAGGTAGAAGAAATACATTTATAATTTCCATTTACTTGATTGTAAAAGACTTAACACTCAGCAGGGGAAGGATGGAAGAGAAAACAGAACAGTGCTTTCTGGTTGTTTCTGGGGGATATAGTTTACTTCTGGGGGAAAAAAACCCCAAAACATCACAACTGATCTTCCTCTGCTTTTTTTCATAACCTATTGCTCTTTTCTTGAAACTTCTCATTTCTCTTTTATAGTGATAAATTTTACTTTAAGACATTCCTTTTATACTTTGATTTTTAAAACAGTAACAAATAGAAATTACATTTACACCTTCTCCCTTTAGACATTTCCTTGTAAAATCCAGTAATCATCTACCTGCAAACAGCTAGGGCATCTTTGGGAAAATAAACATAGGAAGACCCATTATCAATAGTAAGAACAGGATATTCTACATAAAGGCTTCTATTAAATGGTTGTGAAAATGCCTAAATGTAAGTTTTCCAATAATTACAGGAGCTGTTTTAATCTTAGAAGAGGTCATTAGTCTGTGATACCACTCAGCTCACTATGTTTTCAGGCTATCCTTTATTGCCACTTTAAAGATATTTTTTAACTAAGATTTATTAAAATATACAAAACCAATTACTAAAGTGACATGGTACCATACATGAGTAGTCCAAGTGAAACCATGGAACTATTCATTTCTGGATAAACATGAATATTGAAACACCTTACATGATATGGACATTTATTTATGATAATATCCAAATATTACTTATATAAATAATGGTGTGAAACTCCTCCAAACCAGCAACTCAGAAACTGCTTTACTCAATCCTGCTTTCTGTCTAAACTCAAATATGACAAATATGTTGTGCCAGCCTCCAGCATAAATACTTCAAACAATACCAATGACAATTTTCAATGGTATCTAACACAAAGACCCTCTAGGTTTACTTGCGATTGTGTTTAATTTCATATTCAGATGATTAATCAGAGTAAATGTCTTTATTTTCTGCTGTTTTAACTTCAAGAAATGTTCTCTTCTGGTTTTATCCTATTATAAGGATCGTTACAAAAATGGGAAACAATTAACACTGGGTTTAATGCCTGAATGCCACAGAGCTGAAGTAATTGCACTCAAGGTCTGCTAACTTTCTCATCAGGCATTTGGTTGCAAGCTGCTCACGATTGATTCTGAGAGAACTAACACAATCTAGGCAGCAAAAGCAGGTGAGTCAAAAAAGCAGACATGTTGGCAAAACCAATGAAAGAGTCTAGAGGGTAAAAGAAGTAAAAGCTAATGGAAAATTCTACTTAAAAGACTTTTGCTTGTGATCCAGTCATTGAGTGAAATTAATTGAGGCAAATGAGCATAGAGAGAGTTTTTTGACCAAAATAATTAAGAAATATGAACAGCAAAATCACAAAAGCTCAGCCTAGAAAAGACTTGCCAGTCAGAATCTTAGTGAGCAGAATTAATGAGACTGGGGAGTTGAAATTTTCACATGCATTTCACAAAATAAATAAATAAATAGGAAATACCGCGAGAGGTTTCTGGAATTACAATTAAGAACACTTACTATTCTTTGTTTTGGAGAAAAGAACAGAAACATTTTTCCTTTCTCTAATAAATTTGTTATCCATGACTAAGAGAGTCCTGAATTCAAAAGTCTTTACACAGCACAGCACTGGGTGCACTTATAAATTACATGTATTTATGAAGACTATGGCTACACACACATGTCTATAGAATCACAATTATGTCAAAGAAGCAAGTGTATCCACTTGCAAGAATATAATCTAAATGAAAATTGCATGCATACATCATTTCTCAAGTGAAAATACACCTCCCTGGTTCATATACAGTACTACAACAGTAAACTCCTTTCAGGATTGCCCTCGAGGAAAATTTGTTTATGTTTATACGTTTCCATACCATCTTCAAGGTTCGTGGATTGTTTTTCTTTTTTTCCTTTATCAATATCTTTAACTAAATCATCTATGTACTTAATTTAAATTATTTTGGCACATTTCTATACAAAATCTATAGTATATAAAATGCTGTATAGCAGTCCTGCCTAAGGATCTTGACCAAGCTCTGCAAAATTTCTAGATTAGAAAGAGAAAACCATATGGATAATAAGGTTCTGACCCTTGTGAATGGAAATCAGGAAAGAGCCTCACTTATGAACCCATAAGTACCATCCATCTTGTAAAAAAAATACCCTAGATAACAGGGAAAAGTTTGGAAAGTTTATTTCACAGATACCTCTGAAAACCTAGTGCAAATAACACTTTTCAAAAGACTGACAAGAAACAGGATTGAGCTGAAACCCAGGCATTTCTAAAACAATAATATTTTGCAAAATCCTAATCCTTCTGCCTCACAACAATTTCCCTATAAACTCCAGAAACAACTTTCCTATCTTTTAGGCATACTTTGGTAATAAATTACTAGTATGTCAGCTTCCATGCTTTGCTATTTCTAAGGCAAAGCAGGCCATGATGACTAAGAACCAGACTAATATGTTAAGAATATCTAAACATTGTTCTAAACCTGTGCTGTTGTTTTTTGTTGTTGTTGTTTTCTTTGCTTGGTTTTTTTTTATTTTTTTTTTTTTTTTTCCCCCAGAGGAATGATTCTTACCAAGTACAGAATGTACTAATTAACTTAGATAGAGTTGCGAGGAATGATTCTTACCAAGTACAGAATGTGTTAATTAACTTAGATAGAGTTGAAGTATACAGATGCCCACATCAAAACACATGGATCCGACAACATCACTTCAAATTCTTTTAGAGCTGTCTGAGTACAGAAGTGGTACTATATCAGAAGTTCTAACCATTGCCTGTATCTGCTTTAACCAATACCATCATCTATTCTCAAATTGTTTACCAGCACTTGAAAACAACAAGTTGCAGCAGCTTGGGCACCAGCAGAGCAAAATAGCAAGGACAGCTTCTAACTAAGCCAGATGACCCAAGATGCCTAAAAGTTTTTCCTCTTCCAATGCCTAAATGGCAGTGATTATGTGAAGAAATACCCAGTTCAATGGTCACTATCTCACCTTGGGATAAGTATGGGAGATAGTCACATATTTGTGAATCTGCCAAAACTCCAGTGACAGCTTTCTCTCTTTCACCTTCCTTCTAACAGCTATCACTCAGTCACTCTGCTGTCTGTCATCTGCAGGTGAAAGGTTTTACAGAAATGAAAGGCAGTGGTCTGGCACAGGGCCACCCACACACTCTCACAAAGAGACTCTTAATCACAAGGGAATTTCACATCTCTCTGATCTGGAAGCAATTCAGGATAGATGCCAGAAGGAAGAAGAACAAAGAAACCAGTATTTGAAATTTCCCCCAATGGCTTAATAATACTGCTGAGATGGCTTTTGCCAGATTAAACAGACATGCTCCTTTAGACTCTAAATATTGCTCTGAAACTATTTCCCCAAGCATTGTCCAGAGTTTAACAGGGTTTGGGATACCGACAATCAAACTTTGAAGTAATTCTTCAACTTCACTGGAATTGTCTGCAAAGACAGCTAGAGTCTTTGGGTCATTCCAGGCCAAGGAGAGAGAGGGCAGCTTGATTTTTTTTTTTTTTTTTTTTTTTTTGCAATTGTTGTCTTTAAAGGACTTGGACAAAGTAATTCCAACACAGCAGTTTATTTCTAAAACTCTTTAAAGTAAAGGATAGGTGTGGGGAATAGTGAACTAGCTGATATTTTTGACTGGTGCCTACATTCAGCACAGCATTCTGACAGTTTAGGAGAACACTACAGGAGCTGCAAAACATCAGTGAAGCCTGACAGGGTAAAGATCTTCCTTCACTTGCCATTTTGTTTTGAAGTGACAAGAAAGCTCCAGGAAATAGAGGATTTCAAGAGGAGGATTCTATCTGATACTCACATGGAGCACCATTGTATGCAATTCTCTAAGTGATGTCAATAATACAAACTACAACTGTGCATAGGCAGAATAAAATATTTAAAAAATCTCGGAAGATGCATATTTTGAAAGCGGCTAATGCTTTCACTTCCCACATGCCAATACTCACCTACATAATTCCTCTGAGACACTCAAATGTTAAAAGAGCCCATTTGCCTATCTATGTTCATTCTTTTGTACACTCAGCAGGATCACTTTCTTGTGATGTTTCTAATACTTGGGTTAATTTTATTACACTCTGTGAGATATTCACCATAAAGAAATATCAGGATATCAAAATGCAATGTAATACTTAATTCCAGTCCACTTATATGGGTGAATCAAATTAATGTTAATCTAGGAATTTGCTCTGAGTTATTAGTGAATACATTCATTCCTTCCTTCCAGGCTCTTATCAACTTCTGCAGAATCTAAACTTTTTAAAAAATTCTGAAAAAGAAGGTCTCAAAACTATAAGCTGAATGCAGGCAATGTGGTTCTTGCTTTCTAAATCAGCAGACAGACAGCTGGCGTGCCACTGCTATAACCCAAAGATTTGACAGGCTACAGCAGAGTTAAAACTGACAAGAGTCTTTTGTCATATTTTCCTGCTGTTATTCAAAACTCTCTGAGCAGTAGGAGACTGACGAGAAGGAGGTTAATTTTGCTCTGCAGCAGTTTAGACTACAGAAGACTGAAGAAAGTAAACATTACAGGACTGTTTAATTCCTGTAAATTGCAGCACATGTGATCTGGGGGAGATGATTTAGCAAGGCAGCTACTTTTTCAACCAGATTTCATAATGTCTTTAAATGTGGCATTTTTTTAATTCCTGGATTTCTCTCCTTTTAACTGTAAAAATCCAGGAGAAGAAGCCTGAATGTCATTTTTAATGCATTACATTGTTCCAGAAAACAGTCATCCACAGAGAAATAATGCTTTCTTTTTTCTTTTGGATCAATGCGTAAGAAGCAATAGTTAGACTGCCATGGTACACACGGTAGATCTTTGCAAAGGATGCAAGGTGTGTACACCATGACCAGGGAAGTGGCAAGGAAGCTGAGTCTAGAAATAAAAACATAGAGAGATGACTGAAACTGGACAGAAAGAGGAGGACTGAAGTTAGGGAAGCAGTCTGAAATCTGTAGGTAGGAAAGAAGAATGAAATGAAAGGCAGCACAAAGAAAGTGGATAAGACTAAGGCTGTATGACAAGCCAAGGACAAAATAAGAAAAGATATCCATTGTTATTCACCAGTGGGAGATGAGGAAGGTGGTGAAAGGAAGCAGAAGTTACAAGGAATTGAGAAAAAAGTCTCTAGCTGGCCTGCACAGTTAGGACTAGGAAATGGATGGAAAAGACAAGGAGAAATCCCCTGAGAAAAGAAACTAAGAGAAAACACTCCCTGATTGAGTGTGATAGGACAAAACTCTCCTGGGAACGAACCAAAATTCAGTAGTGAATAGTATTACAGGGATCAGAAATGGATCATTGTTTTAAATCTAGGTATTAAAAGACAGGTTAAAGAATTAAAAAATGTCCCCTGGAAAATCTATATGATGAATCCCACTCTGAATCAGATTTTGTCCTTGCCTTCACCATACAAAACATGTACATGGGACTAAGTAAATTGTTACACTTTCTACAAATGACCATTTAGGACAAAAAAAAAAAAGGTTACTTTTCAAGTCAATGGAGAGAAACAGGCATTTGCCAAGGATGCCATGTTTAAGACATCACCCTTAAGATGGGATGAATCACTTCTTGTCAGTTGCACTTACTTTCTATTGACTAAAACCAATGTCTGTGTGACCTCCTCTAAGTAAGATGAAATGTTACTGAAGTCAGGCAATTTCATCTTTAGTTTCTGTTCTTTATTTCCTGAATAATTAATTTAGGGTCTGAGCATTGAGATCATGCACGCAACAGTGGCTTTTGCTCCACTTCTTCAAAGCCACTAAGAAGGGTACTAATATCCTTTTGATTCTGGACTGAAGAAGAAATGTATTAATATTTGCAAAGCATTCAGATACAGTAGTGATAAATGTCAGAGCAAATTCCATGAGCAAACTAATAGCTCTGTCTTCAAAACAGGATATGAACACTGCGACAAATCACATCAACATATAGTGAACAACAAGGAGAAAGGCAAATACTGAGGTTAGCTCATCAACTTGGGCTGAGCATTTTGTGCACTGAATAGGATCAAGATTCTCTGAAAATACTGACTGATATACGATTAGGTAATTAAAGACTGTATTTTAATTCCAACACACAGGGGAGCTGAAATGATTTTCCAGTACCAACATTAATACTGGCTTCTGGGTGATAGATTCTGCAACATTAAAATAATGATTAAATATACTTTATTCTTAGTGGATACACCATGGAAACTTGCAAACAGGTAGGGAGAGAGGGTGTCTTGCTAAGACATCAATGCAAATATGAGATATAGTCCTGCTAGGGGGAAGAAGAACAAAGTGATTGGAAAAAAAAAAAAAGCTTTCTATACAACTTTTTTTCAATCATCTTTGCCAAGTCATTTTAAATCTTCTGAAAATGTGGCTCATTTTTTTCCTGTTTGTTTTATTCATATCCTCTTTACCCTAGCCCAGGAGTTTTAATTGCTTCTCTTCTCTATGAATTAAAAACAAACTGGCATTACAAAAGACATTCAAGTTTCCATTTTTCACTCTGCCTGTTAAAGCCATCACCGGAAAACACTATTTTTGACCATACTTCCATTAAACCAAATGCATCTTTGTTTGACATTCCCTCACATTTTTCAGCACTCACTGTTTAGTTTCTATTTATAAATCTCATGGATTGCAGGTTGATATGCTTCCACAAAGGCATACTTGGCTCATTTTGTATGCTAGTCTAACTGGCAAGAAACAACAACGGTGTTCAGGACTAACTCCTCTCTTTGGAGAGAAAGCTGCTGTGAAAAAGTGAACCTCTGCACGCAGTCATTGAGAAATCCGAAAGCACTGTGATTGGAAGTGACAATACAGCTTGCTTAGTGAGGATTTGTTTTGAATATGCAGCTTCAGAATTATTTACTAATTTAAAATATTTTACCATGGAGAAACCCATTGAGATTTGCCTCTTGTTTCCTAGGGTGCAGGAGCATGAAATCATGGATGAATGAGCTATAGCACCATAATTTGCTTCTGTCAGTTTAAATGAAAAGGTCTGAAATGAACAGGTGAAATTAGTTCACAACAGCTTTACCAACCAGTAAATGCAATTTAATTTTATGCTACACTGTAAAAGCATACCCACCTTTCACAAACTTCTAAACTTATACCAGACAGCAGAATTATTTGCCCTATATCCTATTTCATGCCTTCTGTAGACTGGGGAAATGAAGGTATCAACCAACTGGCAGTGGACTCCCAACACGCAGCACTGAGAAGAATATTTTGCTTGCGTGTGGATAAGGTCAAAATTCACCTAAGCACACAGACAGCTCCTACTCTCCCCTCTGCCTCCTCCCCAACACGTAGTAAGCTGAGGCTGTTTTATTCTGATGTTTACTGTGCTGCAACAAATAGCAGCTAGAAAGAAGGACCTTAAGTATTGGGGTGGAAGAAAGAAAGGAAACTTGTTGGCAGTAACAGATACATGTAATTAAAGAGGACTAGTATCACTCTTACTAATAGTAGAATAAAGTCACTCAGCTGTGAAATGACTCATAATTAGGATGACCTCATTCAAAACCCAGATACAGCAAGATACTAGATAAGCAAATCAAAATCATCACTTCAATTCTTTAAAGACAGATAGCATGCAGTATCCATCTGTTAAGAGATACCACCTGTTCTATCAACTCACTACACTGCCTCAAGTATTAAGCAGGAAAGTCAATTTAGTTGATCCATGTGCAAGAGGACCTTGATGGAGTGGGAGCATTTGGTCTCCACTACCCGGTATCTCATCCCAGCAAGGAAGAAATGGGACAACTCCAGAACAACTTCACCTGTTCCCTGTCAGACTCCATGCCCATCTCTTGGTTAATAATGAAGGAGGCATTGAACAAATAAAACATAGTCTGCATAAACTGGGTTGTCTTTTATAATCAATACAAGGCCATTAGTCTCTGTGTCATACCTAGAAATAAATCTAAGTCTTTTGTTGTGTTCCTCTGAGTGTAGACTAAATTCTCTGTGCCCAAACCCACTAACACCTCAAAATGCTCAAGTACCAGCACGTGTTATTTTTAGCCAAAACCTTATAAGAAGTTACATGCATAACCCGTGATTGCCAATATCTGCATGTTTGCACAAAATAAAAGTTTCAGTGTATAAAGAATCTATACTCTGTGATTCAGACTCTGCTTCTATAACTGGAAATTAGTATCTTCACATTGGGTTAACTATTTCCTTGCAGTAATAATCATGAGAAGGAAACCTAATATGCTGTCTGGGCAGAAGATGGTAAAAGGCTATCAGTACATGTAAAATCATGTTTATAGGGAAGTGAGAGAAAACTCTTCAGGAAAATTCTGAAATTTACATCATAACTGATTTACACTTTTAGGATGCTTCAGTGAGGTATAATTCTTACAAATGTAAAGCAGGATTGGACATAAACGTCACATGCAACCCAAAACCTTGTCAGTGAGAAGACACTTAAGCGATGTAATGCTGACATAAGAAACGAATCCCAACCACATAGCTGAGAAGTGAATTTGTAGCCTGATGCCTGCTAAATACAAAGAGTGAGAAAAACCTCTTGTCACCAGAAGAGCTGGCAGGGAAATCACTCTTCCTGGAATCTGAGAGATAGTGTGCCTACTCAGCCTAACAGGCTAAGTTCTGCAAAATCACGGCAAGACTGACTTACTGTACTGACAGTGTTTGATTAGGGAGGGATGCGGTCCCCTTATAGTTAGTGCGACATTGCTAGGGAAACCCTTAAAACCCCTGATTAATATTCAGTAAAGCTAAAAAGCGAAAGGAGCTTTAATATGCCCTTCAGTGATATGCCCATTCTCTTTAGCTGGATAAGATTTCTCTCTCACTTATATAAATAGAAGTCAACATTTAGTTTTGATGTGTAGATAAAAATGTGATTTGGTCTTCTTCCATTTTTATGTGCAATTTTATGTAGATATTTTTCTTTCTTTTTTGGATAGTAACAACTACGAATAATACTGAACTGCCTCAGGAAAAACAAACAAACAAACAAAAAACTCTAAAACCCAAAGACCCTCAAGCTCCCCACCTTTCATAGTAATGTCATTCTTTTAATTAATAGACCATGTGATTATAAGGAGAATGGTTTTGTACCATATAAGCCAAGTCATTTTACTGTTTCAATTATCCATTTCTGGTATTGCCAGGAGGTGTATTAATACCTCCAACCAGATTTCAACGGGCCTGCAAAGTCACAATGAGATCACAAGCAACACAGGTCTTCATCTGCACTGAGAGCAGAAAGGTGGAAGCTGGACAACCACAGTCTGAAGATCCAGCTAGGTACAAACTCTGAACAAGATGAGCAACGTTCTATAGAATAAGTTTACGTCAGCCAAGCATAGGTTGTTGAAACCCCATCAAAATCCCTGTTGAGAATTTATTCAATGAAGCTGCTTTTACATTTGAAGATTTTTTCTGAGGCTAAGAGATTTACAGTCTAACAGTCAATATGGGTGTTCAGGGGAAGTTTTGTATTCCTGTAAAGATACTCACCTGTGCCTGATAACATAACATTCTTTTCCTTAAACAAATTTATTTTGGCTAGGAAAACATTCTTTTTTTAATCCCCAGTTCTTAAGAATGTTATAATTTCCATCTGAAAAATTCTGTAGATTTAGAATTTGGGTTTTGTATGCAGGAACTGATCTATGGGGAAATGAATTTTCTGTTTGCTTGTTATTTTGCAGTTTTCAGATTACTTTCCTTATTTTTATTGTGTTACTTAAATAATTATATTTTAAGTAATGTTTCTCTCTAGATTCCTTTCTCTAGGTCTTTACATCCAGACAATGCTAAATTTTAAGGACTCTTTCTGTCTGACAGGTTTTAAAATACATTTCTCAGCTATGTCTGCACACCTAAAATCCCCTATCCATCTTTTTATCTTATGCCTTGATTACAGCAACATCTCTTCCTTACACTTTACAAAATGCAGTCCTGCTCCATTTGTTTCCATTCAGAATACTATCACAAAGATAGCATAACTGCATTATCCCTACCTATGTTTTAATGACAATACATAAGAATTTGAGTTAAAAAAGAGAAGAAAAGAGTAAAGCTTATCCACAAAGTTCTTCTCCCCTAAAAGCATGTCTGCTGATCTTCATAAGGTATTAGGCCCTTCTTCACTGCACAAGGGCAGTGTGACCTTCACATCACAAGACCTGCCTGCTGAGTAATTCTTCAAAGCAATAGCAAAAGCAGTCATACTGCTCAGTGAAGGACAGGGCATGGAGAAAAGGATGACAACAGCTGGAGTGAAATGCAATGCTGATGCCTCTGTGCATATCTCAGGAGCTAGATCTGTTTTTCAGTTATCTTTACTTTGCCTCTACAAATCTGAGAGCAGCAGTTGTTTTCCCGTCTGGAATATGTGTAGAGAAAGCAGGTGTATTTCCACACAAGAAAAAATTATCCCGCCTCTGAAGCATTTTCTAATTAGTTTCTATTCCACAGTAGTTTTTCAGCAAACTCCAGTAGAACCTCGACTTCCAGCATGCTGTGAGTGAAACATACTGTTCAACCTGCCGTCAGGGACGTGCAACCCTTTTCCCAAGCAGCATTTTTCACTGGTACATATAGGGTGCAGGATAACATGGAAACAGGCTCAGACCCTTCTGGAAACCCACTTACATTCTCATTTCCAGAAATTCCTCTACTCAGTGGCCATAAAGGACCCAGTCCCTTACTTGAGACTCAGTAATAACCTTTTTTAAGAGGATCTGTTCACAGTCTATGCAACTAAACCAAAACCAAAAGACTGAAAAAGAACATCCTCTGTATATGACAGTTCTCATTCCTGAGACAAAAACCTGTGAGCTCTTCATTTAGGTGAGCCACACTCCTGAATGTACTGGTTAGCATACTACTCTCAGGTATGAGTTTACTTTCAAACAGTTTTCTTTTTTTTTTCACAAAACATGCTAGCTACAACAATAGGTGCAGCTATTTCAGATTCCTTTGCTGATGCTCTTCTCTGGCATGCAGTGGCAAGCTGAGTCTCTTCACAGCACTGGGATGCTCATAGTCAGTTTTGTTCTGAGGCTGCAGCCAAGCAGAAGGTTTAGTTCAGCATTTATCACCGTGATCTGTGACACTGGTACTACCTTTATCATATTTCAGGAGTCTACATAGTTTCATATGGTTTAAGGTGAGAGGGAACTATTAGATCATCTGCTCTGACCTCCGATATATCATAAACCATTAAGCTTCACCCACAAGCTCTTAAATTAAGCCCAAAGACTCTAGTTAGCACTTTGGTTCTCAGAAGACTAAGCTTTTTGCCAAAGGCAGACAGAAAATGAGAAAAACAGATGCTACCAATCCAAACTCCTCTGCAATGGCAGACAATTGATTAAGTGAGATAAGTGATTTATACACACCTTCTCTGGTGTTAAAAAGGCATTTGCTGCAGTGGCTAAAAATTGGGAAACATGAATTTTATACCCTGCTCTGGTTGTTGGCTTCATACAAGCTTCTTCCTCTTTGTTTGCTCCAGGTTCTAATTTCTGAAACAGTTGTAATTAAAATTTCCTTTCTAAAAGCTTATTACATTATTCATGAGATAGACTTATAAAGTACTTACATAAACCTCCTGTCTTTCTGGAAGTAAGGTTTAGTTAGGAACAGTCTGAGTAGCACAGCCCATTAGTATGGCATTATTGTTTGCTATTCTGTTTCCTAATTCAGACCCTCTACTAGCTTCCACAGGGCCACGAAGGCAGTAAGTGCACAGTCCTCTGTTTCTGCACCTTGCCTTTTCTGTCTGCTAATGTTGCAGTTCACTAATAACCGCCACTAAAAATCAAAATTAAAACCTCATAGGAAGGTGAAGAAAAATGCAGGTAGAGGATTGTTACAGGATTACTAAGTTATAGTAAGAGCAATTCAAGGTCAGCAGCACAATTTCACTTGGTAATTCATGCTGAAGAAAAAAGGCAGCACAAACTGAAAGTGCTGTTCTGCATACACCTTACTTACAAAATGTCAGTCTCATTACTTCTACAGGTAGCTTTTTAAAGCATATACTAAACATGTGTACTATTTTGGAGAAAAAAAGTGTTGGAAGCACTCTCTACTGGAACAGTGAAACAGCTCACAGAGTGTTGTAATTTTGCTGAAATTTTGTTTTAAAGAAGCAAAAAGCTGACGATGTCGACTGTCTTTAATCCTTTCTTCTGATATTACTATTCATAGAATTGAAAGAGATCTACTAGGTTAGCAAATCCAAAACCATGCTGTCACAGGCAGCCATGAAATGCCATCCTGTTCTATTTTCTATTTATATTATTCTGTGTATTACAGCACAAAATAAAATTTAAATAAAAATCATTAATCTGAAATTATTTTTTTAAAATCCCTTCATACAAATTTTCAGATTTAGTTCCAATTCAGAAGGAAGATACATTTCAAAAGCTCGAGACTGTTCATGAAAAAAAATTTTAAAAAGGCCTTGAAAAAGCTCTAACAAAAAAATGCTTCATATAAATGGCAGCCTTCTTATAACATTTCTTCCTCTGCTCCAAAAATCCTTTCAAATAAATCTGACAGGGCAGCAAACAGGAGAAAGAACCAGTAGCAAATAGTAAGAGCAGTTCCCACTGTTCATCTGAGAAGAGAAACCAGCAGAGAAACAATATGTAAACTGGTATGAGCACTGCAATAAAAGCACAAAAGTCAGCTCAGCAGGGTATGCTACCATCTCCGTCTCTATTCATGCCCAGGTTAGTTCCATGCAGAAAGCCCTGCACATGGAAGTTAGAACATAGTCTGTTCCCTATGCCTACACTGTGCATCTCACAGTTTCTGCATGCCACCCATGCTAGACTTCAAGCTGTTTTTTTGTGCTAAACTGCAACTCCACCATACAGGCCTGTGAAAAAACCTCATTGAATTTAATATCAACCAAACTTCCTTTTAAGCCACAGGGTGCAGCATGTTTAATGGATGCCAAAGCTTCTAAGATGTGGCACTCAAAGCACTCACATCTAGAGGAAATATGCAGCATTGTTCTTTGTTTTTTTCTTTCTTCATTCTATACTTCTATTTTTGTCTTCATGCAACATTGCTGAGGAAAGTATTGCAAGGGTAGTGAGTGATGAATGAAGGGGAAAGTGAGCAGGTGTAAAGTCTATTTTGGTTGTTGGTGCATGACAATATTTTGTATGAATAAAATGTTTTAAGTCTTTTTTCTTTGCAAAGAATTCAGAATTATAGCATTTAGAAATTTAATTCTTGGTCAGAAAAAATGTGAAGCAGAACTGGAATATATAGAAACAGCTTGGGCAATATTGCTTTTGGATCAGATTTGAACTCTATTATGAAAACAGCAGTAATGATCCAATTGTTTGATGCAGAAGTCAAACACAGAAATTACTGCATGCCCCTGCGATGACAGAGTCAAAGTCTTGTGGGTTTTACCAGTCTGTTTAAATTCTGAGGTTCCTGGGTATCAAACATAAGAATTATACAGTGTGAGACATTTTTGTGTCAGTGTTAAACTAACACACCTAAATCTATTTTGCTTCCCAAAGTAGTTCACAATAAGTAACTTTGTCTTCAATTATATATTCAGATGGAAATCTCATTTTACATTTTATTCATCAACAGAAGAGATAAAAGCAGTTAGAAAATACTTGATAGCAGAGTTTTAATTCAATAGTAAATCATACCTCTGCTATAAAAGTTGAGGGAAGCATTATGTGAGGTTGTGTTACACTCCAGGATTTTACAGCCTTGAAAAAAATCAGCAATAAATTTGAATAAAGCTGAGGAGGAAAGCATCTGGAGATGCAAAAGAGAAGTGACACCTTTATACTGCACTTCTATTTACCATTTATCTGTCATTTTTACCTCCACATCCTGAGATTAGAAATCTTTTTTGCATAGATAAAATGTCAGTGACAACTTTCTATTTTAACATCTTAGGCTGTCGATGACACTTTGTTTTAATAACTTCCAAAGAACTTCTAAGTATTCTGTTTCCTACTTGGTAGAGAAATTATAAATAGAGAAGGGAAAAATGTTTGCAGATGAAATACTCTGTCCTTGTTTCCTTTTTTAGGTAATTAAAACTAGCACTGGTTAAAATAATAACCAACAGCTTGGAATTGTTTGTTACAAATAATACAAATTAATATGGGTTACTCCAACTAAAATATTTACATATAAGAATAGAATTGATGGCTTGTATGCATCCATGTTTTACTTAGAGCAAATTCCACTACTTATTATTATTAGAAATAAAGACACTAAGACCTGAGGATAGTATAATATTCCATATTGACTTCTTGTTTTGTTTTGCGAGGGGTGGGGGAGTTGCAATACCTTTCAGATAATGCCAGTAAATCACTTCAAAATCTAATCCTGAGCCAAACTGTAGCCATAATCCTCTTCTCAGTAGTTCCAGAGCCTATAATACTAGCAGTGAATTTAATAAAGGATTTAGATAGATACCTTTGTAGCTAAGGGTCATTTTTTTTTTTTCCTAAATTCCTAATTTCACAGGTTTATAATTTATAAATCCTTCTAAACTAAAGATATTCTCACAAATGAATCTATGGGTATTTCTAGAGTACTAGAAAATTGATGGCATAACATAAAGCTTTTCCTTTACACTTCCCAATGACTCAAGTTGCTTTTGAAACTAAATTTCAAAAAGCTACTGTAAAAAATTTTAATTATTGTGTTTTTTAAATGCTTAAAGCAAAATGAGCTTAGAGTCATTCTGAACACCATTAAAGCCAGAATTTTTTTCAGCCTTTTTTGGGGGAAAAATTTTCCCATCCCTTATGCACAGAAAAATCCCAATTTAGTGAACATTTTCTACAACCATCTTTGTTGTACATCTAGGACTTTTATATAGAAGTCTATCCTGTTACTGTTTCTCCTGTAACAATTTTGAAATACAAAGAAATTGAAAAGAACATTCTCTGTGGATAGTACTATGTGTAGATTTCTGGTAGGTTTAAATTCAGAACCTTTTGTGGGCTATAGTTAGAGGCAATTTCACCACTTATTTTATAAATAAGAAGGTTATATTTTAAGATGTTGATTAAGAAAATACATTAGGAATAGTCTAACCTGAAAGTAACGAAAAGAAAAGTATCTTTTGCCCTTTATGAATTTGAAAATACTGAATGTTAATTGTGTGTAAGCTATCCCAGGCAATTTTAAACTTGCATAAATAGTAAATGCCTGTGCACATGAAATGCAAACCCTTTCCATGCCCTACCAACCTGCAGTCTGCACCTCTTATCTTACATAACTATGACACCAACATCAGCCATAATTCACATAAATTGTTCATGTATAATACATTATTTCCCTGAAACCAGACAAACAAAAAACAAAGTATATCCTTCAAATCCTTCTCAACCACGGAATAATTAGAAATTCTTAAAGTTTATGTTTCATTATATTTTTTTTAAAAGGATTTTTCTAATTAGATCTAGATAGCTTTCATTTACTACTTCCAATAAAAATCTGGTCCAAAATACACTTGACAAAATACTTCACAGTTTCACAGCCGATATATCTGGGTCTGCACAGCAAGTCTGTGTATTTCCATGTCTTTGTAAACATGTGGATGGGTAGGTAGGTAGAAGGACCACACTCCAGAATTGTGCACTAAATTTTTATATTGCACAAAATATTCAAAAAGCTCTATATTTTTGTCTCATTATCCAGGGAAGGTACTGAAATGACAGTTTTGGATTCTGTAAAAAACGGCAGGGGAGTGGGTGTTTCTTTCATTTTTCCGCAGATCCAAGGAACACTGAAAAAATAATAACATACACAGAAAAGAGTACCAGTCTGTATTATTTTAACCCCTAGCTGGCCAAATATTTTCTGTTGAATATTTTTTAATAACTTTGTTGTAAGCAAATCAGCATCATTTACCTTTGGTCGGCAGTTCACAACATGAGGGATTCAGTAAATGTAAAATGACAAACACAAAAGATCTGTTCATGAAGGAAAGTAAGATGATAGAGTATTCAATCAGTTAGTCTAAACCTTTGCGTCCTGCCCCTCACTTCTGCACTACATAATTTCTTACTATAAAAATGAAACTCATCATCATGTTTGGCAACTTATGAAATAAAATGGTGTGGCTGGATAGCAAAAGTTCCTAAAATAAACTTGAGAGGTGTTATCAGGTTACTAAAATGAAAGAAAAAAAAAAAAAAAAACTGTGTTTTTTTTCAGCCAAGTAGTGGCTATTTGTGCAAGTCTGGTCACAGGAGATAATTCAGAGCACTCCTCAGTTAAGAATCCTTTAAGAATTTCAGATTTCTTGTTTCAATATACAGATTAATTAATATTTTGTGGTACTAATGAAATGCTATAACCATTGTCTCTAGGATGAATCACATTGTATAGGGGTCGCTTTCCATTCTTATACTTTGAATCAGAGACAAAGTTTCACACATTTTTCCACTGACAGCTACACAATGTGAAAATTTTGGAGCAGCATGCTTCTCAGCTTATAGTTATTAAAATTAATGATCTAATCTCAGCTAATTGTCTAAATCTAGCTCAATGTAACTGATATACATTGACACACAAAAAAAAGATACAAAATAAAGAAAGTTTATGATGTATTTGTATTCAGATAAAAATATATTTAAAATGGGTGAGATTAAGAAGCATGTGGAGGTACCTGTATCTTTCTACTTCAGACAATTGTAAAGTGTGCAATTTTTCAGACAGTTGAATCTATTAAAGGCTAGCCCTCTGACAACAGTGTTCTAGGTGTTCATCCACATGACGTAATTTTATTGATAACTGGATTGTTTCTGTGATGGATATTTTAAAAAAATCAAGTTTACTAATAGAGAATTAAAAGTGAAAATAACCATTTTGTATTAGAAGTTACATTTACAAGTTTGACCTCTCAGTGAACCAGTGTTTCAAAAGACTGGAAAATGTCAACAGTAAAATTATTCAAGCCTGAGGGAAAAAAAAAAAAAATTGCAAGTTGTCAGTGTTCTGTTTTTAATAGCAAATCCTGAATTTTCTAAATTAATGTATTAATTTTTGTGACTGCCCATCTACTGTTACTGTTAAAACTGATTCAGTTTCTCAGAGTGCTTAGAAATCTTAGCTGTGTCACTGTAAAGTTGTAACTCTTTCAGACAAGGTAGTGAGGAGCACCTTTATCGTACTTCTCGTAATAAACTGGCTTTCTGATTAAAAGGAAAAAACAAAAACCCAAACAACTGAAAGACAAGGGTAGCATGGTGACACAGGTCTCCTCTAGCCTTCTTTCAGTGAACTTGGTGGGGGGGTTGACTACAGAACTGGAATGTAAGATACTGAGGTTAACTTTTCTTTCAGCTGAGGTCTTTGATGATACTCTGACACGGCTGTCAAAGTTAAGAGAGTGGTGTGATCAATGTATTTCAGACTTGAAATCTAAGAATCAAATGTTTAAGTTGAAATTAGACATTCTGGATAATATACCCTTAAGTTTTTTAACCAGAGGCAAAAGTAGTTAGAGACAGCAATAGTCATCTCTACAGAACAGTGCATCTATTTGGTCCCCTCCAACCAAAGAAAGGTGACTCTTCTAAGGTATGGGACTTAGATGTTTAAAGATAGAATAAATATTTTTTCCTAAGTAGAAAAGTCAGCTTGCTCACCTCTCCAAACCACTTGCTGGTTGAGGATTTGAAGCAGTGGTGCCAGCAGTGAAAAACATATCTGCTGCTTTAGATTAAAAAGTCACTTAATTCAAATATATACAATTCTACATTATGTTAAAATTATTACAAATTTAAATGACATTCTCAACATCTGATGCGTATTTATGAAAACAGATATAAAATTGCATGCAAAGCTATAGTATGCATACAGTGCACTCAGCTAAGAGAACAACTCTTCTGATGCATATATAAGAAAGAGACAATGCATACTTATCTCACAGAACTATTTGAGGACTGATGTTTGCAAACCCCCCAGGAAAAGGTTCAAATTATCCTCTGAAAATAAAACACCTTTTTGTTGGTATTCAGCATTCCTGAATTTACATAACTCGTAACATCCGTTATGATCAAAGAAAGGAGAGCATATCATGGAAGTTAGTAGACTCTGGTAATTTCTGTTTTTTAATACTGTCCTGTGAATATGCCTCATTTGTCTCCTAACACTACAGGGCTACAAGACAATCACAAAAATGCATAGATCAATTATTTTAACCAGATAATGCAATGCAGTCATTACTTACTGATAAATCTTCAATACAGTCCTCATATTCTGTGTAAAATTCAGTTCTGGTGAGTCATTTACTACGGGTACCTTATAATTTTGATTCATTCTACCATGCAACTTTAAGCACAGAAGTGAGACATAAACTAGGAGTCTATTTAATCTAGGTTATCAATTTGGGTGCCTCAATTAACTGCTAGAAATAAAAGCATGAACCTTCAATTTGTTGTAGAGGCAATCCAGATTTATCTTATTGCAGGGCTGGATTCATGCAGGATTCATCCATGTGTGATCAAGCATGCAAGAACCTGGAATTTTGTTCTTAGTGATTTTTCTAAGTCTCTATGAACAGTATAAAAAAAAAAAAAATCCAAAAATTTGCCATCTTTTAATATCTTCTATGAAGAAATAATTAACAACAGTGAAATATTATAAAAGAGATGTGGCTTTGGATTATATAAATAATATACACAGCTACATAAATTTTTCAGTAGCCTTAGAGAACCAGTTATAAACAACTTTGGTAAAAACTAGGTTTAGTATGTACACCTACATACACACATCCCGAGAAGAAAACACTCAGAACATGCATACTCTCTCAGGTGCTATAGCACTGAAGAATTTTAGAATTAGAGGCTACAGAAGTTGCATTTAAGAAAATACTGGTTTATTTTAAGGGGCTTTTTTTTTTTTTTTTTTTGGCTAGGTAGATAACTGCTGCTAGCCATGTTTTAATCGTGGGACACATCCTTAAAATGATACCGCACTACTAATTATAATTTCCTGTTCATTTTAATGACATTTGAAAACCTTTTGTAGCTCACTAAATGAGCCACTTGGACTCCTTTTCTGCCTGGTTAGTGACTACCAGCAAGTAACAGTGTACAGCAGGGATAGTCTAATTACTGCCAAAACCAAAGGTCACCTAATTCCAGGCAATGCAAATAGACTAATTATATTGTTTCTTAAGGAATTTTCCAGACATGTGTCAATCAGCAAAAATAGCAAATAGCAAAATAAGAAGTCCTATACCAGCATAAATTCTACATATTTCCATTTAGAATAATGCAGTGAAATGATACCACATTAAATCGGTTGATAGGGAATTTAATTACTATGCTTTATATAAACGAAACCATGGGATATTAAAAAAAAAGGCAAGCTCTTTCGGTGACCTTTAAGTAATTAGTTTTTCATAATTATGTATGTGCAGTCTATAGTTACTTTTAAAAAAAACCCAACACCTCCCCCCTACCCCCAGCAAGCCACACATTACAGTTATTTTAATTTTTATTCTAAATAAGGAAACTTCTTATTGGACCAATATTTTTCATCATTAATCTGTAAGGAAAGAAAACAGAAAAGCACCCACATAAATTAAACATTACAGAATTCTGAATTCTGCTTTTATGATTACTTGAGCTCTATGTACATTATCTTTAAATTTTTATTTAACAACTTTGGAAAAATTGCACTGTCAGTGACACACATATCCAAATCAGCAATAGCTATTTCAGTGTTTTCACCACACCACTTCAAACAAAACCTCTCAACAGAACAACGGTTTTAGTTTAAAACCATCACCACTCCAAATTTGAAAATTCCCTCAGAAAAATCTATCCTCAGCAGCAGAGAGCTCAGCAGCGGCACACCATACTAACATTATTTTATTTCACCACACAGGTAACACTGTCATTAACAGCAAGAATTAAAAAGTTAATAAATTACAATGCAAGGCTCTGTTGAACAAGCAGTTAAGCCTGTGAATGCTATACATTATGTGATATTCAGTTACTTTCTATCACACTAACTAAAAGTACTGCCTATCCTGCTTTCACACATATGCCTGAGTAACAAACCATCCACTGGCTCCTGTGGACAATACTGAAAAGTAGTGTCAGCTCTGAGCTGCTTCCTTAATTCTCTAGCATGAATTATATCTGAAACAGCACTGAAATTTCCTAATGTACTACAAGTGTTTCAATTCTACCCTTCAAAGTTACTTAGAATGCCATCTTTATTTAGACATGAGGCTTACAAAGGCTTTGAAGCTGCTGATAGGCAGCATGTATGGGTCCACAGAACCAGCAAAGCCTGTTTCAGGGAGGTGGAAAAGTGAAAGCCTGAAATGCTGAGACAAAAGCAGAGAACACAAGAGGGTGCAGTCCATCCTGTCTCAGGGCCTGTCAAGAGGAAGCATAAAAGAAAAAAAAAAAAACAAAACACCCAACTCGCTACTCCTGGTATTCTCTAATTTGTCCATGCATAGGCTACTTAGAAACGAAATGATAGAAAAATGTTACCAGCAAACCCATAATACCTATGAGAACTGCTAACTTGTTAGCTCAATCTGCACCTGTCATTTAAATTTGGGTTTAGGACATGTTGCAGCACAGGAGTGGGCTGTCTTCAAATCCCTCAATCAAGAAAACTTCAGTTTTGATGGCAAGCCTATGAGACACTTCCAAATTGTATTTTTTAGCCCAATGGGCAGTCACAAACTATTGGCCTAGCACCAGTTTAGCCCAAACACACTGTCAGCTTCCACAGTTTAACCAGCAAGTCAGGCTTGTCGCCAGTCATTATTCTCAAAGGAGTTACACAATGCCCCATCGGATACAAGGACAAATAGGTAACAGGGAAGAAAAACTTTAAAAAATCTGCAGCTGGACACTGTGTGTTGCTTTCCTCCATTCTCAGGAAAGAACACTGTAAGGATATATGCGGTATGATGTTGCATCCCATAAACTGCCATCCCAAAATAATGTAATCACAGTGCCATTAGCTTTCAGTGCCTGAGTTCATTCTTCATTACTTAACTTATTATGTGCTGAGTGTCAAATTAGTATATTCACATTATAATCATGATTCTACTGATGCATGGTTTTCTATGGATGTAAATAATTGTACAGGTTCAAAGCAGTGAGAAACATACTTGCTTTTATCCATCAGTTTTCTATTCTACTTAAACGAAATTTCAGAAGAAGCAGAAGCAGGCTTTCATGTGGTGAAGTGTCCAGTGCAATATTTAAATGAATAATTTAATATCCAAATTGACTGCACCGATCATCTAAATCTAGAGTTATCAGACTTTTAGCAGATGGTACACTACAGACAGTAACTCTTGGTCGAAAGTGCTTCAGGAATACGCAATTTGCTATGGTAAACTGGTCCATCAAATCAATCTGGCATTTTGCCTCTGGGGAAGGGTAATACTTAATCCTCTATAGAAAGATGAACTTCTCCCATAATACACCTGGTCAATTGTGCTATGCTATACATTCTTGAGTGGAAGAAAAAAATCTGTATGCTTTCAGGTAAGTAGAATTTGTTATGGTATCAACTGAAAGATAGCCAATATCCAAATAAACTATATTTTATATTAAGGGTATGACCCTAATATCCCCTAATCTTATTGACTTAAATGGAAGCTCTCTACATGCAGTATTTTCAGGAGTAGACAACAACTTGGCACATAGCTTAACAGTTAAGATATAGAAAGGAAATTAAAAGAAACAGAAAGTGTGTGTACTTTCTATTTTAGGTTAATGCACTTCAAAGGACAGGAAATACTATTGTGGTTATTTAACTTCCTGTATATTATAGATACTACACTTTAATTATTTCTGGTTCAAATTCAATATTTAAGCTTGATTTAGACTATATCTTTAAAAGAAGAAAATGAATAAAGGTCACATTTTTATTTCCAGTGACAGAAAATCTATCAATTGCATCAGAAAGTAGTTTCCAGGATTTGTTAAAATATCCAGCTTATTTTTAGTTTGATTTGGTCTATGTTCTGCTTTTAGCCCTTACACTTTGACATTTTCCTGTGTACAGACTTAATAGACCAGCGTTAACAAAATTTTGTTCTCCATGTAGGTATTTATAACTTCAAATCAAATCCCTACTAAGTCCACTTTTTTTCCAGACTATGCTCAGCTTTTCATTGCAAAGCATGTGTTCCAGTCCTTTCAATCATTTCTTTGTTCTTCTTTGACATTTAGTGCTCTGTTTTTCTAACTGATGGCACCAGAATAGGACACAATATTAATGAAATAGCCATACTAATGCCAAGAGCCAGGGCAATGTAATCTGTTGTGTCTTACTCAATATTTGCATAGTCACATCTCTAAAAACCTGACACTTTTCTGAGCTTATATTCTATTGTTTATCCAGTATTTCTGTCCATAAAGTTTTGACTTTGTGAAAGCGATTGCTCTCCTGAAGTAGTAGTTTCCCATCTGTACATATGGTTCACCTTCCTAGGATTTTACAGTGCTCACAGTAAAATTCATATCAGTTTACCAAGTCTGATCAGAATTAGCCATTTATGTCTTTATTACCAACCATTTACCAACTTATGTGGCACCTGAAAAACTGTATCATTACTGAGTTTATGATTTAATTCCTCAACACACAAAGTAACAGAGAAAAAGGAACCAATTTCCCTCATGGAGCACAAATGCCCTCTTGCTTCATTTTCTTCACATTTTCAAAGTTTAGCTCCCACTTTATTTGTATAATCAAATGTGAAGCCATTTGCTCATGCTATTCACACTTGATGATGGGAAACCTGCTACATAGTCAGATAAATCAATAAAAGAAATTAAATAGCTGGTATCACAAAATTTATTTTTGTCTTCATTTTTTCAAGGACACATCAGTAATACACTAATGTCACAAAGGGCTCAACAAGATCATCCAGAATGGTCAGATCACAGGATATTAAGTCCTGCTTGATGCCAGGCAAAAAATATTATAGTTAAATAAGCTGTGATGCTCCTTAATCAGATTAGTGGGTTTCCAAGTTCCCTATAAGCATTACTGATACTGTATGCACCATCAAATCAGAATAAAATATGTAATAGTTTGCTAACCTGAGCTATATTGTCCTAAAATTTCCTTTTAGCTGCAGTGATAACAGGAAACTGTTCTACATTTTTAACTTGTCCTTTCCTGGACAGTTTAGTAAAATTGCATCCCACTTTGCTTGTTCAGTTTTACAGTATTTTCCTAATGGAAAGAAAATACAAAGAATTGTTGGGATAGTGATAACTCTGATTTATGTTTCTGGCTTTGTAAGATTTTTTTTCCCCTTTTGCCCAGATTGAGTACCGATTGTTTTCCTCTCTTGTAATGAATACCTGGCAGCAACAGCTGATAACAAACCCTACTAGCACTGTATTTTGACAGTTGAAAACAGTAGCAAAACCTTTGCTATTCTATGCTAGTTTGAAACAAAATCCATTTTATTATAATCCACAATAGAAAAAAACCCCCAAAACATTGTTAACAAGCTGACCATAGTAAAAGATACCAGAAATATTGCAGAGTGGAAGCTGCATTCTCTACTTCCTATTTTAAACTGTCAGGTAGTGCCAATACACATTGGTATGAGCTGTCACTCTCTACTTGATAGATATCAGACTTTCGTCATGATGTAAAATGGCCTCACAAATAACATATGCATGGGTTGACTGAGTCTAGGAAACATAACAGGGCCTCTTATGAAAGGCACTATGAAAATTGTCCATGTTTTGCACATCCTGAGCCATCTAGGCAAATCCAGCATACTGTTGCAGCTTTCAAAAATGCCATAGATATATAAAATTAAATGAAATTTATTGCAACAATAAAGTGAGATAAAGTGAAAGATAGAAATTTGCATTTGAAATGAAGGACTGATCTACAGAGCAGAATCTGAACATACAATTTAATACTCTACATATAGCATATTATTAAGAGATCTTAAAATCTAAGGTTTGAAATGGATTAGTTACTGCTGACTTCTATATCTTTGAAAGCAAGGGGAATTGTTCCCAGAAAACATAGTTCTACTTATTGTACACATAAACTCATAACTCTTCAAAGACTTGCAGAACTCTTTAAAATCAGAATAATATGTAGGAATTATTCTTTCTGCTTCCAAATTCCTCCAATCTTATTCGAGATCTTCAAGGAAGTATATTACAGACCTTGACCGCTTCCCAATGAGACAATGGTTATAACAATGCCAAGTGAGTGGGATTTTGGATAGAGACGGCTTCTTTCTAGGTGAAATTGAAGTACATTGAGCAGTATCACCCAGTACTGAATGCAATCTTACATGACCTTGTAACACACAAAATTATGAGGATAAAATATTCTCTTCTTTAATGTGTAAATATATTTCCATGTTATGATATGCTATCATAATTTAACATTGGCAAACATGTCTTTATCAAGTAGCTGATCTGGCTACTGATATGAGCTCTACATTGGGTTGCACCTTAAATCAACCTGCGGACAATCTGCTATAGGAAGGTGCCATTCCGCTTGATATGCTTTGTATCCCTTTATGAGCATTTGACATCTGCTCTCCAAATCTGCTCTGGTTGCCTGTTGTTTTCCAAGTGGAGTCTGAAGTGCTGTTTTTGACCTATAAAGCCAAAAATGACTTGAAGCTTGCTTTTTTTTGAGAGACTGACTCACTCCCCACGTGTTAAGATTACTGACAGCACCGAAACACCTTCGAGTGAAAGATAGGGAACTAATTACAATGTATATGCGTGCTCTTTCACTGCAGAATTCACTTCCACACCTATCTGAAGTGATCTAAATTTGTTAATCTTTAGAATATAACAAAACCCCATCCATCTGTACAGACATGTAGGAAGGATTGCTGTCATGACAAGTGAAAAGGGGAAGGGAAGGGTTTGTGTGTACCATTTTCTGTGTCCAGGGAATGACTGTTGCCTACTGACTAATGTTCCTGTCCATCGTGGATGGCATTTTAATTTGTCAAGGGTACCAAGAGGTCAAAAAATATATCTGAAGGTGTTTTGAAGACAACATACAACAATTTAACAATATATATACAGAGACAGTAGCATTAGAAATAGTTCTGTGCGTGAAAGTGAACCTACCTCCCCCTCCAAAAAAAAAAAACCCACCAAAACCAAAACCACACAAGCCCACACTCACTTGCTATTAATTGAAGTATGAAGTAAGGAAGAGACAAATGTTATTCTTAATTATTCAAAAAATAATTAAAATTACCATATTATTAAAAGTCAGGACATATAAAGATATGGTTATAACTGCACTCATAACTAAACTCTTTGCATTCTGATAATTTAAAGACATTTATAACTAATGGTGTTTTGAAACTTGTTTGGGATGTGCATTCATACCTCCTGCCCTACACAAGTACTTCCATTAGCACCGCCACTTTCCCCCTTAAAAAAACCCAAACAAAAACAAAACAAAAAACCTGTCACCTGTAGGTGACTAGAAAAGACTTCTACAGCCCTCTAGTGTTGCCAAACCACAGACCCTGGCTAAAAATAGACCAAAGCAATGCTAACTTCTGCCCCACACCCTGAAGGAAACACTGCTGGCTTCACCACTGCTGAGCATACAAGTTACTCAGACAGCCGAAATCACAGCTCTGGCAGAATGAGTTACACTGCTCTCACCCTCACATCACAAGGAGGTGGCACCGAGTGGCCAAAAGCTTAGAAGAGGCCTTTGCAAACAAAAGCATATTCACAGAAAGGAAAGAAAAAAAAAAATCAAAGATTCAGGTTAATTTGCTGTGTACATATTTAATCAGCTGGCTGGGGAGTTTATTATGCCTGATTGCTGGCCTTCAGCAGCAGTGATAGCTCATTTCTCCTTTTGCTCCCTCCTTGCTTCTTTCCCAGCGAGTTTCCATTGACAGAGCCTACGGCTATACTCTCAGAAATCATATAAAACCTGACAGTGCCAAAATTTCAACCGCAAAAAGGTGTTTTAAGGTGTTGCCTTTCAAATCTAATTTTAACAGACAGCTGTGTTCAGCGAGCACATCCCAGGACGGCAGCGTGCAGCACTCGGCTGCCCGTGGGCTGCAGATGGAGCTGTTGACAAAACAGTTCAACTCACTGGAGATGTGCTGGGCTGGCACTGCGTGCTACAGAGCCTCAGCTCACTTGTGCAGCTGCCCTGCTCTGTTATTATTATTGGTATTATTATTATTATTAATGTTATTAATAGTATTGTTGTTGTTATTACTTTTAAGTGTCTTTGCACAACTGAAAGAGTATGATGCATTTTAAACCTCCTAACCTTAGAAAGCCAGAAAGACTCCCTGGCCAACCTTCCAGACATCCTTAAGATAAGAACATAAAAGCGCATTGACAAATCTGGATAGGTGAACAAAAATTCAAATCAGAAGCAGCGTAATGAAGAGAGAGATACACAAAGCATCAGTGTTGTTAGGAGTATTAACTCCTTTTTGAAAAGAACTTTACAAAATGTATTTGATTTCTACAGTAGGAAAAAATGCGCCACACATCCTCATAACAAAAATGCGCCACACATTCTCATAACAACTGCATTTATAGGAGTATTAACTCCTTTTTGAAAAGAACTTTACAAAATGTATTTGATTTCTACAGTAGGAAAAAATGTGCCACACATTCTCATAACAATTGCATTTATGAAATAAATGTTTGTGCATCAGAACACATGAAATGTGCAAGAATTATTGATAGGAGAGGTGTAACAGGATCAAATTCACACTGTTTATTTTACACTTATTACAGCTGTACCAATATCACTGTGCAGGCTGGCTGCTGTAGCGCAACAGTTTATTTTGCACTTGAAATTTCTGATAAATATTGCCTGCAGATCTCTGCAGGGAACAAAGAGAATCCCAGCTGTTATATTTATTAGCAAGGAAGTTAATTCAACCTTCCTTTGGACAATTCAAATTAAAGCACTGGGTCATAATTATGCATCAAGCAAGAATGATGACACAGATGATCTTCATGTTCTCATGCTATTGAAAAAAGCTACATTGCAATTAGTGTTGCAAGCATGGTAATGTGTTGGTACAGCTTTGAAACCTCTCATACTTTAATTTGAACAGATAAGTGCAAAAAATAAGTAATTGCCTAATCTGAATCAAAGGTTTGAATTAAAATTCACAAGTCTGGAGATTAAGATGGATTTTCTTATTTAGTTAGATACAGTGCTGAAAATATACAGTCAAATTCTATTCCCATTTACTGTAAGGTTTCTTCCGTCTATGTGAGAAAGTCTGGTCTATTAAAATTCCTCACTACTACTTTATTAAAAGTTTTTGAAACCAAATTTCAAACTCATTCTGCTGCAAGATGCATACGTCCGAGTGGCACTGCCCCCTGCCCCTTTATGATTGCTTTTTTAAATTATACTCAAGTATATGGAACACATTCTGCAAACACTGTGAGCATAAACATCATCCCCAAAAGCTAAAAATACCTACATTATAGACTACATGTGACTTAGTGAGTTAGTATAGAAAAAAGTAGCAAAAGAGTAAGGTTACAGATATTTTACTAGAGAAATTTAGGAGAGTTAATGTCCAATAGTACACACAGTAATCTTTTATTCCTGTCTTTTTTTTTTTTTTTTTTTTTTGCATTTACCCCATATTCCCTAAATTACATTCCTGTTTCTTCTTGTTTACTTTTTTGTTGTCTTTGTTTTAAACTAGATGAAAAATTTTGACCTCCATATACCAATAACATTTAAATAGCCCCTTAACTATTTGGTTTTCAGACCACATCAATCTGCTTCAGCTTCCAGCTTGACAAAGTACATTAAAAGCCTCTAATGTTTGTGCTAGATTTAATTCCTTCATGCTTAAAAAAGTTTTGGGTTCCTTTATGAAAGGCATATACCATAAAGTAGCATTTTATAATACTATGTTGCTTTCAGTAAATTTCATCCAGGACAAACAAAATGGGAGGTTGAAGTAGTTCTGGAACATAACAAAACAAAGTTTAAAGACAACCCTAAAAATTTGCAACGTACTTTGCACTTGCATTGCAGGATTTTACAATGAACATTCAAAATAGGCATCATTCAGTGTCTTATTTTTGAAAAAATACAAACTCATTGGATCTCCACGAGAAATCTGCTGTAGAGAGGAGGATAACCTTACTCAATTCAAAGGTTGACTCAGCCTCTGGGCCATGATTAGTCTCTGGCTATCTTTTACCTATCGCTATCGCATCTTAAATCCACCAGTCACTTCTGGATTTCCTAGACCATATTTATACAGTGCAATTTACAATACATAGCAATAAAGAAAATAAAAGATGGCAAATTTCGTATCTGTTCTAACCCTATCAATTTTAAGCTCATATAAGCTATGGTAAAACCTTATATCAGCTCCCACTGTGCAATGGCTGCTTCATAGAGTTTGTCTATGTGATGAAAGAAACTAGTTGACATGCACTTACCGTATTAAGCCCTGGCACATGCATTGCAGACACTAATCAAAGTGCTCCTTCAGAGGGGTGAAAGAATCACCATTTGTAATGCAATAATTAGGCTGGGTAGAAGGGCCTGAAAAGTAAATCAATCTCGTCTGCTCTCTAAATCTGACACCATTCTCTAGGCAGATTGTTAACATAATGAGACAGAAGCCTACAAGAGGTCCCATAAAAGACCTAAGTCTTTTTTTTTTTTTTCCCTTCTTTTTTTATACTTGCAGTGTTACTAAGGAGCATAATTACAGACAATCCTACCCTAAGTCACTGGCATAAAAGCAGCTATTTCTAAGAAGCTCATCAAAAATAAGCTGGCAGAACAGACGGGCTATATAACACAGCAACGGCTGACTCTATTTGCCCAAGTGGATGAAGATTATTTTAACCTATTCCCTATTAAAATCATCATGATAATGTCTTACAGGGAAAAATAATAAGTTCCTATAAAATGGCAAGGAAACAATTTTAGTGAAGTAATTTGATTCTCTGCTCACATCGGGCAAATCACGAATAATTCCACTGAAATCAAAGTTATTATTAACATTGTGTGAGAAAATAATCATGTCCAATGTGACCACTATGACTTTTAAAAATGAAAACAGTAAAAGAATAGCAACATTGATAATAAAGTTTTTAAACAGACAACTTTTTCTTGTACAGCCTTTCAGATTGTAAGAGCGTCATCTGACTTAATGGCAAAAATCAGCAATTCCATTTTCCTTGGTAAGACAGTTGCACCATAGTTGATACTGTGTAATACCAAATGCTTGGGAGCCTGTGTTACAGACAATCCTTTGTGCATGTTGTACATACTGATGTCAAAAAATACATAAAAGTATGTAAGTAATATATAAAAAGAAGAAAATATAAAAATAAAAATCATCCACGTTGCAAGTGGTGGAATGCAGTCCATAGATATTTGTGTAAGGCAACAAAATGAATGGGATGAATTTTTTTCTTTCACAGTCAAATGCACATTAGTCATTATTTTCCATTATTTACCATAATTTCATTTAATCACTCCCATTTACACGTTGTAGCTGCATAGCCCAGTAGTACACTATTGTCATTAATAGCAACAGGCGTAGGCTTTTTACTAAATCTGCAGGGCCTCCAGACTGCGGCTTGTCAGGTTTGCTCTGTTTGAGCTTTCCTGGACCTGCAGCTTTGTTTAGCTTGAGAGAGTTGTGACAGCAATTTCTCTAATTGGCCAGGTGGCTACGGCTGATCTGTATAACTTTTGTTTATGTTTGTATGGTACAACAATAGTTTTGCATACATAACAGTAACAAACAATTATTCTATGTGGAATGAGATACTTATGACTCTAAAATAATAACATAGGGAATTACTAGCCCAATATGAGAGCAGAGTCCTTGAGAACTGGGGACACAGTGTATGGCACAGAGGAAATCTAAGTATAACTTCTAAGGTATATTCAATTAAATTCTTGTTGTTAGGCACCTACTTCCTTACATGGATTGGCTCATTTGGTTCCCATTTGGATGTCTAAATTCAGGTAAGGAAACTTATTAAGAAAGTAAGAAAGGAACAGCGTAAGGGTTTCAAACTTTCTGCAATCTTTTAATAAGTTCACAACTTTTTTGAAAGTTTATTTGTGCACATAATGCATAAAATTTAGATTTTGCAATCAAAATCTCACACGGGCTATCTGCTGTGTCTTAATCCCTTCATTCAATGATCATTTTCAAAACAGTCTCTTATCTCACTTGTTTCTTTTACAATATTATACCTTCACATTCTACACTGTTTTGTTGTGTTTTTGTTGGTTGTTTTGTTTTGTTCTGTTTTGTTTTTAGTTCAGAAACTTTGCCTTGCAAGCTGTAAATAACAAACACGCAAAGAGAGGAAACCACCTACTGCTGAAACGGCTGCACAGCACATGACAGTTATTAACAGCATGCAGAAGCTGTATACAGTCATTCAATATGACAGGAAAAGTTGAATTGAAACCTGACTTCAGTCTGAAACCTGGATAAACAGCATTTGGCTAGGACAACACAGATTCAGTGCTGTAAAACAACAGATTTTACTATATTAAAACAAGTTCTTAGAAGTATACTTCACTCAGAAGAGGACAAAGTTTTTCAACTTTAACACTATTATGAATGTTCAGCATTGCTTAATCTAGAAAAGCAACACCTACAGAACTGCTTTCTTTTGCGGTCAAAATGGAGATAACGCAGGGGGTTTTTGGATGGAAGGGAAAGTCATCTTTTTCTCTAAAAAATTGAGTGTATACATGCAGAACATTTGTGTTTTATTGAGTACTTCAAATAAATGCAAGTTTGCAAATTATGCTGTTTTTGTTTTCATAAGACAATATATAGTAAGTGCAAAGTGATCACCATAAAAAATATTTTGCCTATTGTAAGAACCCTTACCTGAATTATCAGAGAAAACAATATTTCAAGTTTATTTCTTAAAGAAATACATTAAAATCATTTCAATGAAAAAAACCATGAACATAAAACTGTATGAAGAAAATGGCAACCATGACTTGTTGTATCCTAGAGAAACACGACTATTCTTTCTGGATGGTTGGCAGATAAGAATCTAAGCACAGTCAAAATCCCTTTAGAATTTTAAAAAAATATATAATTAACATAAAAACCTCTTCCTCAATGCTGCTGCAAAGCTCTTGTCTGCAGTGCTGATCCTAATTGCACTTTTTGTGCTCCTTTGTGTACTGCCTGAGAGCAGTTTATGCAACGCATGGAAAACACAAGAGAAGATCTCCAACTGTTGCCAAGAGTTCACATGGACCCAGAATGTCAGCTGAGCACTGTCATCTAACTGGAGCAAACTCAACAGCTCTCAGGATTTTAGGTGAGACTGAATCTTTACTTCCCTTTAATGTGACAGACAAATCTTATGCTCACCAGGCAAAAGGGGCAGGGCAAACCTGTAAGAGAAAGCCAGAAGGAAAACAGCTCTGGCTTGCAGCTGCAACAAAGAGTGAGGGTAGTGAAAACTGCTGGTAGGTGAAGCCTGACATCCAGCACACATAACCTCTGAGGTGCACAAAAGACCTCTTTCGGGAGCAGCTGGAGGCAGGCTGGTTTCCGAAGTCTTACATTTCTGGAAATAGTACAGCTACGGGCGTTTTGCTGTTCCCCTCCTTTCACACCTGCAGTTTCAAAGAGCAACAGAAGCATGAGTGGTTTATAGTAAAAGGGTGTTTTTTACTCTGCTTTTGTCCCTAACTGCAATTCCAAGGAGGATCAGATTGCAAATTAAGAAATCAACTGTGTAAATTCTCACAGCTAAAACGAAAAAGTTGCAGACCTTTCTGACAATCCTGATTCAGTACCTTCGCTTTTTTCCCAGATAAATCAAGACAGGAGTGATGTTACAAAAGTTGACTAAAAACATTAATAAGACATGTTCATTTTAATTGTTTCAGACTAGCAATTTCCCCTGTAGCTTGAAGGTCTTTGAGAGTGCAAAAAAAAAATCCTATTAGAGGCCAAATTCTGTCTCTTGACTGCAAACTGTTACTATAGAAAAACTCTTCTGACAGTACCCAGCTATTCATGATTTACATTTGTGTAACTAACTGCTACCGGTACCTGAAGGGGGCCTACAGGAGAGATGGGGAGGCACTCTTTATCAGGGAGTGTAGTGATAGGAAAAGGGGTAATGGGTATAAGCTGAAAGAGGGTAGATTTAGACTAGACATTAGGAAGAAATTTTTCACTGTGAAGGTGGTGAGACATCGGAACAGGTTGCCCAGAGAAGTTGTGGATGCCCCATCC
>NW_010103249.1:11192-11812 GCF_000699245.1 Pterocles gutturalis | reverse complement strand
GTGGAGGGTGTCCCTGCCCATGGCAGGGGGGTTGGAACTTGATGATCTTTAAGGTCCTTTCCAACCCAAAACATTCTATGGTTCTATGATTCTATGAACTGCACATAGGATGTTGACAGTTTCTTTCAATTAAGCTGAAAGAAAAAAAAATCCTATCTAATACCATGCAAGGCTAAGTCCAACTCAAAAAGACATGACTTGTTCTATACAGCAAAAAGCTTTTCTATTGTACTTTTTAGTTTTCCAATTGAAAGCATGTCCTTGAAGAAATATGGACCCTGCAAAACATGACCCTGAATACAGATGTGTCTTGTTCTGGGGTCATGCTTTGAATAGTAGTTCTTGGTTATTCACAGGCCAAGTGGCTCTGCAGTTCATTCAAGAAACCATAAATAAACTGTTTGCAACAGCATTTTGAGATTAAAAAGAGTACAAGAGTGCACTGGAGCCTACCAAAAATTGCAAGGCCTCTATAATAGTTCAACAGCTTAAAACACTGTGGAATCTTTTCAGATGAAGTCTGCATTTAACTAAGTATTACAGGCAGGGATTAGATGTAATCCTCCCAAAAGTTTTGTGTGACAGCCTAAGCTCCCAACTTTGACAGAAAGGACTGTGAA
>NW_010103249.1:0-11174 GCF_000699245.1 Pterocles gutturalis | reverse complement strand
GCTGACTCTTACTGATATGTTATTAATGTCTCATTTACAATTTTTCTGGACTGCCAGCCTAATTTGAAAAGGTGTGGCAATCTGAGAAACACTATAATCTACTGAAATTGTGTTAGCTAAAGGCTGATAAAATTAGAGGAGACAACAGAAGGGGTCTGCTACCTCCATTAACATTTTATAGCTCAGAGCTCACCTCCAAACAATAAGAGAGAAAGACAAGATATTAAGACAAGACAGGTGTATTATCACAGACATATTTTTACCAGATAAAAAGCTGACCTTCAGATATCCACTCAATACACCTGATAGTTAACATAACAAAACAGTAATGGTAGAGGTAAAGGAACAAGTAGCACCAAGGAGTTTTATGTCGTCAGCAGTCTATCTGAGACCACAGGCTATGGGCAGTACTGCAGTACTACAGCCCCGGTACATTACTTGCCTAGCCAGCATGGACCTAGCTATCACTAGCCTTTGTTGGAGCTATGGGACTTCATGAAATTTGTCACCTTGGAAATGAATCTCTCACTTTTACATGCCATACTCCCTTAAGTTTTTCTTATGCTCTCTTCTGGGTTTCAGTATAACTTTTTATCAGAGCCACTGTTTTTAACAGACAAAATAAAGAGGCCATCAAGGCAAAAACTGACCTTCAACAGAAATTTAATTAAGGGAAAAGCAGCTAATAAATTTGAAGACCTTCTAATTGCAAATCAACCCCTGACTCACCCACCTGATTATCAGCTTAGCTTTGATACTACTTAATTCTCTCCATGCTTGTAAAGAAGAAATACCCATCACTCTTCCTAGCTGCCATTTGTTTCAATCTGAGAATACAACAGAAGACTGTGGGTCCAGTTACTAAATAGAGATAATAAACCCACCTTAATTGCTTCAATTAGATCATCCACAGGGAATCACTTTACACAACCTATAGGGATTAACAGGCTCTTCATGAAACATTACAAACAATTACACAGAGACGAGCAACCATCAAGAGCTGGCAGAGAAACGGAAGTTGCTATCTATAGACAGTTTTCTCAGTTACTCTCTATGCTTATCTGTGGGAAGGACTTATTCTTCACTCAAATAGAAATACCTAGCCAAGACAAGTCTGTGTCAGATTTGTGTCAAGACTATATACTGGACATCTCAGAAGTTCATTCTAATGTTAAGCCCAAAAGGAAATGTAGTCTAATCATACTGGATGTGTCACAAGAGCAAGCGTTTAGTATTTTGAGGCTGGCTTTGCTCAGCCTACACACCTTGCCCTTTTCTAATTGTGTTCTCCTTGTCCTTTTTTAGAGGTGCTTATTTGTCATAGCAAGAGAGTCAAACAGTGTAAGTACAGAAAATCAAAGAGATTAATGTTCATAAAAAGCAAATACAGTAGATGTATTTATTTTCATGGACAAATATTTAAACTGTTTTAAACTTTATTTGATCATTTTTGTGAACACGATGATTCTTAGTCACTTTTATTGTCAATGAAACTTCAGGACATGAGAAAGAAAAGGGCCAACAGTGCTTCTAATGTGGCAATTTATATATGTGGTTAGACACATGTGCATGAACTTAATATACACACACATTGTATCGAAGAATACATGCATATACAGGAGGACAGTATAGAAAAATGTGTGTTAAAATTACAAATACCTCAGGGAAAATGAACTAATTCTAGAATTATGCTCTGGGCATGACATCCAAGTGGGAAGGATGCAAACTCCTGAATACAGAAAACTTTACCTTACAGCTAAAACTCTGGCATCTGCTTGCTCTGGTGAGACCATGCAGGACTTCACATGCTTCAGTGAAACTAAGCTTGTAGACTGAAACTTGCCCCCCAACTAAATTTATGGTGGTTGAGTTGAGAAGTTGATTATAATTCCATAAAAAGACAAAACAGAAGCAGTCTTGTCACAACTTAAGAGGTCACAGTACATTCTGGGATGTGGTCAAAAGCGAGAAAGAATATTTTAGCCATAAGAAAATCCCCAGGGTTTTTTTAATTTTGCCATAAGCCTGGATGAGCTGGTTGATTATAGCATTTCACAATTTAGACACCATTTCAGGAAAAGAAGGCTTTTCAGAAGCAACGGATTGGTGACAAAAACCTTCTAAGTAGTTCTGGTTGCAAATGATACAATTGCTCCTTAACTGCATCTCAGTCACAACTAGCTTTGGGATCATTTTCTTCCACCTTTTTCCGCTGTATGAGACCCTTACTGCACTGTACTTGCCTGACAAGCTGAAGCTGCAAACAAGCAAAATAACCACTATCTTCCTTTACTAACCAATATTTAATGAAACAGGAAAATACCATAAAATGTCTTTCTGATAAACATGCCCCTTTTACCATGGGCTAGAGAAAAAAATGCCTAAGATGTTAAATAACATTTAACCTGAAATGTCTATATAGGGCCACTTGACAAAGATATTTTTTCCAATGCATAAATACCATGTTTTAATTTATCATTAAGAAAGGAAATGGGCCTAATGAATGAATGCCTGCACTCAGTCCTTGAATCAGTATACTTGAATACCCCAAACTGTCTGCTAGCTCTCCAGAGGCAGAGATAAAAGTTCTAAAAGTGTTAGGCTGGGTTGGGTTGCCAGCAAGAAATGTTTCTGATCACTACCAAATGATGAGTGACATTCTAAAGAAAGAAGTACAGAAAGTAGAAAATTATTGTCTGAGAAAAGAAGAATAAAACCAGCATCTGCTTTACATTCAGACAGATGTTACAAAGGACAGATAATGCTTCTAAGATTAATAATATTCCTAGTGCTCAAATTGGGGAGAAGAAGAGTTTTATCTACTATATGAGTACTCTTACTAGTATATGTCTTTTGCTCTTCCAGACAAGCCTTCACTCCCTCTGTCATACCACACTACTTAATTTGCAGCTATTGCCAATTCAGTGTTTCATCCAAGCGAAGCTGGCAGAATTTCTACAGGAATGTAATGTTCACATTGCACAAAAAAAATGATGATTCATGTTATTCCACGGTGCAACTGAAACGGAATTTGATGCCTTTTTTTTGAATCCTTGTTCTCTGGAGGTTGATATGGAGAAGTAAGAAGTGTTTTGAACTTAAGAACAACTCCTTTCAATGGCAGTGTCCTACATTTTGTAATTTCAGGTTTGATTAAGATATCATATTGCTTTATTTCAGACTTTTGTTCTCCAAATTTTTTCTAATGCCAAGTGCATTTGAAAAGGAACTGTTTAATGCTTCAGAAGAAATATACTACAATAAATAGAAGGCATACATCAGAACCCCAGTAAAACAGCTAGAAAGTCAAATCTAAGACTTAAGAAAATCTTCCATATTATCTACTGTATTTCATTAAAATAATAAAACTTCTTTTCTTGTACAGCAACATTCACTTTTTCTCAGTAGTGTTTCCCAGTTATGGTGGGTTTTGGGTTTTGACGATTTTTTAAATTCATTATTGTTAAACAATGGTTGTGGTTTTATTTTTTTAATTGTTATTATTTTTGAGTACATAATGAAATCAGATTCATTGCATTAGCTTAACTCTATGAAGAATATTTGACCTTGTTTCAACTTTAACTAAAAAATTTGAAATGAAAAAGAAAATTCATGAAACAACATGACAAGAATGCATTCTTTGCCACGTACAAAATTACTCTCTCAGTGTGAAACAGACATGTTCTCCATCCGCAAAGACAAGGGCCTCTGCCATGTCCTTTAGCACAAAGGTTTAACAAAGCTATATCCACTGCTTGTTTGTGTCCTCTAAAACTATATGCTAGATTAAAGCAAATAAAATTTGCATATTTAAGGGATAACACGTACTATCATCAAGGAGAAAATGTTACTAAGGAAATGGGAAAACCTTTCCAGAAAAGGTGCTGAACATGTAGAAGGAATAGTAGCTTAAGTAAGTAATTTAGCTAGGGATGCTTAGAGCCAGAAGTATGACTGAATGAATTAATATTCCAGAACTACAGAAGGGAGAGGCACATCCATTCCCCTCCAAGAAAAAACATAAGTCTAACTTTTTATTGAAAATACACAATGGAAGCATTGAGAGGTTTGGTTTGGTTTGTTTTTTTTTGTTTTTGTTTTTGTTTTTTTGTAAAAAAGAGTTTTGCAACTGTTCAGAAATGTTTTGGGGGGATCAAAAATCATTTGTTAAAAGTCAACACTGTGGTGGTTATGTGCAGACATACAGCAGCATGTGGTACCTGCCACAAACTGCTCACAGTGTATGGACAGGATTGTGACATTTGCTGAGCATTTACACAGAGGAATAATGGAGCATAAGTTTAGATTGCTCTCATGCTGAGACCACTGCCCATCATGCTGACCAATACTGTCTCATGGCTCTTTTCTGATCCCCCACGGCCTGGACATATTTATTCTCTCTCATGTTAGACTGTGCACAGACATTTTTAATGAGTCACAGTGTCAGGTGGTCCTTATTAATACCTCCTAGGATGTTAGACCTGCTTAACCAGAGAGAGGAAATCAGAAGGTTGGACAAGAAAGGTCCTGTGAGGAACACATGAAAACAATTAAAATTGGAAGATAAATATGTTTAGGTGTCATCTGAGTTAACAACAAAAGCATAGTCCAAGAAAAGGACAATTTTAAGTAATAATAATTCAGTATAGCCTCTCTTCAGAACAGGATGGGGATTTATAACATTTTATACTATCCTTGTAAATAAGTAACAAAAATCACAATTATTGTAACAGAAGAGGAATTTATTATAAAGAAAGTTAAAAACTATGGACAACAAGAAGTTCTACTTGATAACAACAGCTGAAGAAAAATAATTTGAAATATTGATATGTAATGGAAGCTAAAAACTTTATTAGCACTGCTGTTGAAAAATATTTTCCGACAGAGGCAAATTGGCTGCATGTTTTCCAATGCAAGCTTAGACTCCAGTAACAAAAGCACCATGGAATAAATAGAAAATGTTATCTTTTCTATTCTAGCTTACTGCAGCTGTAGCTCAGATATAGGTTCATCATTCTTTTCTTGAAAGGAAGTTCAGAGAACTGCAACAGACATGCCAGTATGAGAGGTGCATATAGTCTATCCAGAATTTAAAACTACTAAAGGAAAAGGAGTAGATAAATTATTATGGAAATGCAACATGGTGCAGTAAGTAGAACTAATAGGTAAATATCATTGCAGAAAAATAATACCAAAAAATTAATTACTGGCATTGATTTTTTTTCTGGAACAAGCTTGCAAGATTAGTGTTTGGTTTTGGCTGGGACAGAGTTAACTTTCTTCATAGTAGCTAGTAAGAGTCCATGCTTTGGATTTGTTCTGAGAAGAAGGCTGATAACATACGGATGTGCACAGTTGCTGCCTGGACAGTCCAGGACTTTTGAGCTTCTCTGCTTTGTGTGCAGGTGCAGGAGAAGCTGGGAGGGAGCACAGCCCACAATTACTGGCTTAAGATTTGACCTTAGGTTTAGGATTGAGACCCAATTGGCCAATGGTATATTCCATATCATGCACGTCATGCCCAATAGATAGATGAGACTCTGTCTGGGAGTTCTCTCTCTCTGGGTTGTCTCGCTCTCTCCTGGTTGGCTCTAGGTCTCACATCATTTCCAGGATTGCAGTTTTGGAACTCTCTCTGCTGTGGGATCATTAGCTGGGAACAGGCCGCACTTTGGTCATTGGGTGATGAGCAGTTCCATTGTGTATCCCTCATTTGTATGATTGTATATTTGTATACTATTATTATTAATATTATAATTATTTTCAATGTTATTGTAGTGTAGTTATTAAATTGTTCTTATCTCAACCCATGAGTGTCTTTTCCCTTTGCCCCTTTGGAAGACGGTGAGCAAGTGGCTATATGGTGTTTGCCACTGCTGGGTTTAAACCACAACAAGAAAGCATCAGAACATATGCAATAAGCGGCCGTAGGAGGTGGTGTGAGTGATTCACTTAGGTTTGTTTTTTTTTTTTTCCATTGCAAAGGTCTGATTACTCTGATTGGCCATACACTATCCAGTATTAAACAAACACACACACAAAAAAAAAAAAAATTAAAAAAGCCCATATTGGTTAAACAAGGGCACTCTCAGAGTGCCAAATTAACCAGTTAACCAAATGAGTTTTGTTTTTAAGAAAACACCAGTTTGGGTTTGAATGTTCTACAAATGATATTTACGGCATCTTTATTTTTTCCCACTGGCTGACTTAAAAGTCAGTTGATACACAAAACCATAAATACAAATATCTGAATGTACACATGTACACACATATACTCTCACGTACCCTTGAAAGTGGAATGTCTCAATATCAGAGGGAAATATGTTTCGGATGTCATTTTCAGATGACAGAATACCAGAAAACACTTTAAAAAAATGTATCTCCCAATTGACAGAGTGCTGCAGTGAGTCATTGATTTTAGGTGATCCAACTAAAATTAACTTATTTTAGTCACTGGAGTGGTCATATCATTAAGTTTTAAGAACACCTTAAGTTTTAAGGACAGCTTTATTGTACAAAAATAATGGTTGACTGCCAATTGCTGTTGCTGTGAGACATACAGAGATATACAAAGAATTAGTTTTTATGTATTTATAAAATATATAAAATTTATTATATATATAAAAATATATAAAGAGAAAGGATGACATATAATATTTGTCTCTACCTACTGGAAGTACTTACTAAAAAGACTTTTGGAGTGTGTTTATGTTTCTTTTTGTATTAAAAGGTACAATGACTTTACAAGTGCAAGGCAATGTTGCTGTGTAAGAGAGGATGAAGTTCTGGGTGTACAGAAAGCAATTTCAGTTCCACTAAAACAATAAGGAAAAGAAAAACAATTGAAAGCACAGCTAATTCTCATCTTTGAAGGAAGTCAGCAGCAAAATGCTTGCCATACACTGACACTTTAGGGCTTCTCACTCCTCAAGCTGAGTCATCTGACCTCCTCTGTCCTTAAATCTTATACTGTTCTATACAGTTCTTAAAGGTAAAAAAAAAAAAAAAAGAATCACACTGTCTTGAATTAGAGTTCTACTTTAATTAATTACACAGTAAAATAGGGAAGCCAGGCAACATTTGGTACGGTCTTATCTTCTAGAGAGGAGGCAGGCATTCACTGGCTTTCAGCTCTAAAAAATTGTTTAAACAAGGAAAAAAATGTGAAGTTAAGTATCTAAAATGAGAAAGAAATCCAAAGTCCTCAATACAGCATCCCTGGTGAAAGAACTCAAATGAGTTCAGCCATACAATAAGAGTTTGTGAGAGTTCCCTAAAAGCTAAACAGGATACATGGGGAAATTTTCAACTTCTTATGATTTTCAAGAGACAAGACATCCAGAAACCTCCACTATTAATGCAAACATAATAGTTTGATATTTAAAATGGTTCTTTCAAACAAATTTATTATTCAAATGAAGCACACAAGTCCTTTCTACTGTCAGCAGTTATGGAAACCTGGACACACAAATAATTAAAACCATAATCAATTTCTCATCAACATAATACTATTTTACTTGCAAAGTGTTTAAAAATCTTTACAGTTCTCTTATGTGTACTTCTGGTTTCAAGTGTCTGAAGTTATTGCAGTAAGTTTATTGCAATATTTGTTGTTATTGATTATTTCAGGAGTTGGAATAAGCACTTAACCTCTGCTTATGAACAGCTAGATATGTGTGAGATTTGATCCAAACTACCAAAGCGACAGCTTTATCTTTACACCTGTTTCTTAGGTCCCACTTTTCATGATCCCTTTCCAGCTCATGAAACAACTGTTTTTTTCATTATAATCTCCTTCATGGGTTACAGAGCAGGAGCCATGATAAAAAAACCCTCACTTATGAATTGGAATTTTATTGTTTAACCAATTATAGTCCTGAAGTATTAAAGCAGGAATAAAACTTGAGCTGTCTCAAATGGAAATCGAGAACTAATTTTAACTTCACTCTGGGCTGTTCCTTCTTATTTCTCAGAGTCTTATTTTTCACTCCTATTCCATGTTCATCCTCCAAAAGCTATTGCTGTGCTTCTACAATTTTAGTAAAGTGATTCAAGAAAATGTTATCATGCTGACTAGCTAGAGTAAATGCTGGCTGGTTTGAATCTAAAAGTTATTTTTGATCTGGGGGTCAGATCCCAATAAGTGCTTAGAGAAAAGGCTAGAATGCAGATTAGAAAAAAAGTTGGCCTCTGCTCACCCTTAGTTTAAACTAATACTTTTTTCAGCGTAGAGAATATTTGCTTTGTTCTTCCTGAGGTTAGTTCCTGTCTTGCTTTAAATCATTGCTGGAGCAGATCTGCCAAATAGCCTGCACTTGGCAAGTCAGTCATGCATTCCTACAGAACCAAGAAAATGTACCACACACTGTCTCTTCCCCCTCTCCAAACCCATCACCCCATTCACAGGCTATTTGGAGCTAACCTGTGCATTTCTTGACCTTTATCCACCGCGTCTCATATTTTGATCTTAAGCAATGAAATCCAGCATTCATTTATTACACAATTTAAGCAACAGAAATGTTGTATATGAGACTGCAAGAAGAAATGGGAATAAAACAACACTTGTGACATATCAAATTCAAGCATTATCCAGTTTTCCAAAGTCTGTTGTTTTTATGTTTATAAATGCAATGCATCCTGTTTCATTGTAATGCTCACTAGTGCACTACTAGCTCTTACTCTGTCATTTAGTTTAAACTAAGACGTTTATCAGAGTGCTGTTGACTCAACACTAATGAACATTAACCTTCAACTAAAGTGAGTTTAGAGAAACATCTCTCAGGCTCACTTCCTTGAGATAACTCAAACACAGCTATTGTTACTTTTGTTGTTATGTCGACAATATCAAACGGTTAGGGGAAAGAAAAATGATAGTTCATTCTAATGCTGTCATTGTTAGCAGAAGCCAAAAACCACTGAAATAGAAAACATTTAAGCAGAACCTTTAAAAATACCCAAGTTTGTCCTCCTAGGCTTCACGGATAGTCAGTAATAACAGGTAGGTGTCTCGATAACTCAATTCAGATCTCAGTCACACTCTGACCACTGAAACTTGGAGCACCCACACTTGTGTTTCGGCTGTCTCAGTTAAGGGCCTTAGTTTAAGTGACACGAATCTGGGCCCCAAGTGTCCTCTTTCAGTTCTGTGAGTGGACTAGCTCTCACCTTCTTAAAACACTGTGCATGTGTATGGATTACTTATTTAGCCATTATACTTATTCAGGAGATAATATACTAGCTACTTGCAAGAAGAAATAAAAGCTCCCCACAGAGAATTCTTCTGTGCACAATGTTATTTAAATCTATTGCTACTTCTTGTATACCAAGGGAAATATTTTCTCAATATTAATGGAAGAGAACACTTTTCATTTTGTTTCTGAAGATCAAGTACAACTTTAGAAAGGTTAGCTAGGAAAGGGGAAATACCTTGATTGTTTTCCATGTCTCATTCTATCGTTTTCTCAATTCATCTGGCTGTCCATCTGAAATAACTTCCACAAATGGTGAAAAAAACCCCACTCCACAAAACCTGGAGAATAATCTCAATTTAAATACAATTTATACTTTGCAAGAACTACGTTTGGTCACTACCTTAATTACATAGTCTTGCAACATGGACATATTTTAAGATTTAGACAAGGCTTTCCTATACCATCAACAGTTAAACCCTTTCTAAAATGTCATCCCTAATGATGTTAATGCTGAATCTAATTGTGCTATTACCTTCATGATAATCTTGACCAAGTCAATTTGGAAAAGATGTACCATTACAACAGGCAACTGCACACAAGTCACCCACCTTAAATATACATTTTTAGGTTAGCCTTGCTTTCAGAAGGACTGTCAAGGGCAAGGAGATTTCTTTTCTTTTGTCTTTGAGACAAATAACAGAGTGGCTGCCTCTTTGGCCATTAGAGTCATAAACAACTCTTTTATAACATGAAGTGCAAAAAAAAAAAAAAAAAACCAGCAATATCCCACAATACCATAACACAGCCTCATGAACTGTGCAAACAGAAAATTTTTTTCTGTAAAAGGTAAGAGTAAACAGGGCTACAACTAATTGTCAAACTCCAGTCATGTTAATGAATGTAAATTTTGCCACTTCCCCCATTTATACAGTCATAGGGCTACTGTTCTATGAAGTGTGAAAAACAGCCCTGTGAACACCAAGGCAAGAGAAGAAGGAGAGGAAGAGATGCTCCAGGCACTGGAGCAGAGATTCCCCTGCAGCCAGTGGAAAAGCCCATGCTGGGGCAGCTTTATTCTGAAGGAACTGCAGCCCATGAGAAGGACCCATGCTGGTGAAGATGAAAAGTGTGAGGATGGAGGACTAGTGGACAGGAGCTCTTATGGACTGACCAGAACCTCCCATTCCTCATCCTCTGGTGCTGCTTATGGGGGTTGGTGAGGAAAAGTTGAGGAGCCAAGAGTGAAGAGGAGTATGGGTAAAGGGGGAAGAAAGGCATTGTTTTAATATATATATATTTTTTTTTTCTGACTACTCCAATCTATTCATCTGCAAGAAATTAAATCTTCCCCAAGTCAGTAACTGGTAAGCAACCTCTCTGTCTTCATCTCAAACACCCAGATTTCTCAGATGACTTTCTCCACCTGTCCCACAGAGAAGGAGTAGAGGCTGAAGGGCTGGGTTGGAGTTTGTCCCCTAGCCAAGGCTATCCCACCACAGTAGTGAAATTAAACCTAGGTGTATCAGTCATATAACACTATAGCAGTTCTCCTAAAACAAGACCCCCTTGGCAATGCCGTTAATTTTGCTGTAAATGCCACTCCTGCAGAACTAATCAAGTCTGTAAAATTTATTTTTTTTTTATTTTTAACAATAAAACACACCTAAAGCTGAATGAGTGCAGGTAACTGAACACAAAATTAATTCCGTAAGGTTTAAGTATTATACTTTATGTTAATTGTTTTCAGAGTTTCACAAATACCTTCATCGATAACTGTACATAACAAGATCAAGAAAAGGTTTGTGATCCAAAAGCTGTTTCTTCTTATCAACTGTAACAGGTAGTCAACTATCACAAACAAAATGTGATATAACCCTGTATTGCTCTTAATTAACAATTAGCACGTAACAACATATTACCTCTATGACATTTGCGTCTCAAGATTTCCTTCACCATCATAGAATCATTAAGGTTTGAAAAGAC
>NW_010103248.1:5589-5895 GCF_000699245.1 Pterocles gutturalis | reverse complement strand
TCAGTCCAAAACTGGCAGCTCCACATTTTTCACAGAAAATGCTTTTACACGCTAAGTCACATTTTTCACCTTTTTTTTAATGTGATATTTCCCCCTCAGTCACTTGTCTTGAAGTGTAACTCTGGTAAGTAAAGATTGTCTTTGAAATGCAAATGCCGGTTTGCAAACCGAGGGATTTCCGAGGAGCAGGACCTGTGTTGGGACCCCTGCGTTACTCCGTTCACTGCTCTGAGTCAGTGCAACACCCAGAGGTGGCTCACGCGTGAGGCTGAAGTTTCAAGCCTTGCAGTGAGAGAACAGCACACG
>NW_010103248.1:4018-5458 GCF_000699245.1 Pterocles gutturalis | reverse complement strand
AGCTGACGGCCGCCAGTCCCTGCCTGGGGAGATGGGGCCCGTCAGCGACGGCTCCCTGCAGTTGCTTTTTTCAGAATCCACCTACCCAAAACATTCGACTGAAGCATTTTGGGGCCTCCATCGAATAACCCGAAGGGGGCACGCAGGCCAAGTGCCAGCTGCGATGGCGAGCGCGTGCCCCTCTCCTGCCTGGCGCAGGGGCTCCCGTGCAGATGCCGGGGGTCCCGGCGCAGCCCCACATCACCCAGCGGTGCTCAGGGATTATTGAAGATGTCCCTGTAACCATTGATCATATAAACCAAAAGCAAGCAAAGGTGCAGCCTGAAAATGCAGCTTATTGCTGAACTGGAAATGGGTTTGTGCTGCAAAACGGAGCCATCAGTCGAGGTCAGGGGTGGGCACACGGCTGCAGAGCCTGGCCCCAGCCTTTGGCGTGGGCTTGGAGCCTTCCTCCCTTCTCCCCACGGGCCTGCAGGCACCTGGGTGTGAGGCTGCTCCTCTGTCCCAGCGCTAATAAAAACCTTTGTGTTAAGAGTTAGAGAGAACTGTAACATGGTTTAAAAGTACCGTACCTGGAGGGAGCTGATGAAATGACATTCCCGCCAGGAAACACCGTGGGACAGGCGAGAGCCCAGCAGCAAGAGCAGGGCTGGGTTGCAGCATCCGTGTTCGTATTCCTCAGAGCACCGTTACCCAGGTGCAGGGAGGCAGGAGTCCCATGGCTCACACCTCCCTTTATTCATTTACCTCTGGGTTTAATGGCTGCATCCTCATCTGTTCCCATTCAGACAACCTAGTCCTGGCCTCTGGTCGTAATCGCCTGTGGGGACTAACCGGGACCCAGCTTAATGCTGTGAACAGCAAAGTGTAAACACGTGTAGGCACTGCTACAGCCCTGCTACAGCCCTGCCACAGCCCCACTACAGCCCCAACTACAGCCCCAACTACAGCTCCTCTACAGCCCTGCCACAGCACCACAGCCCCTCCACAGCCCCACTCCAGCCCCAACTACAGCTCCTCTACAGCCATCCCAGTTCCCCAGCCCACAGATAAAGCTCCTGAATGGTGGCTGGGAGAGCACCACCCATGATGTGGTGCTGTGTTTAATTAGCAGAACTAATTAGAAAAGAAAAAAAAAACAAAAACAACAAACGGATTCTGGGTTGTTCTCAGAGGCTAGGACACCTTCCAGGTGGAGCTTCCTGAAAGCACTCACATGTTGGAAACTCGTTTACAGCTCTCCATAGTAGATTAAATACAGAAAAGCCTTTTAGTGACACACAGCAAAAACCAAAATTTTTAAAACACACTCTTGAAATAAACATTTTTTTTGAGTTCCCTTAGGCAGGTTTTCTTGGAGCTTTGGGCGAACAGGGTGGGTGTGTCCGCTCCCCTGGTGCGGGGCCTGGCTGGGCTGCGGGATGCTGCTGGAGCCGTCCG
>NW_010103248.1:0-3957 GCF_000699245.1 Pterocles gutturalis | reverse complement strand
GCGTGGGTGCGGGCGGCGGCTCGTGGCCCGGCCGCTCCTTGTTTCTGAGGCTGGCACAGAGAAACCCCTCGGTTCCCCAGCAGAGCACAGTGCGGCGGCTCCCCAGCCGCCGGCGCCAGATTTCTACCAGAAGTGTCAAGTTCCCCCGAGGATAGCCAAGTTTAATCTGGCAGAGGAGGGGGAGAGGGGCTGCAAGTTGCCAGCAGTGCTTCTGATACAAAGATGGGCAAGTTGTTTCCTTCCTTACGTTATTTCTTCTCTGCCCGTCCTGTTTTCCAGGCTGCCTCACCACCAGCGCCAGCGCCGACCTCACTGTCCCCATCGGACTAGAGCTAGACCAGAGCTCGCCCCCGCTGCCACGCGCCTCCAGGAGCAGGGTCTCGGGGAAGCTTCGCCGCTCCGCCAGCGTGCTCAGCAAGTCTTCCAACTGAGGTGCTGTGGAAGCAGAACTCCGGCCAAGGGAACCCAAAAGACCTTAAAATAGATGAATTACTTACTGCCGCTACAGAACTTGCAATTTTGGATGAGCACGTGTCGAAGGGGCCAGGCGAGGCTGCTTCTGCCTGAGCACCTGTGCACAGCACTGGTGTCACAGCACGGGGACACGGCCCAGCAGGGACACCAGTTACTAGATCACCGCAGTCAGTCATTCTGGCCAACACTTCGCTGCACACTGGGGAGTTCTGTCTCAGGAGAGGTTTCCACTGACCCCCCACCTCACACCGTTGCCCTGCTCTGGCATGCGGGCGCAGGACCGAGGTGCTTTCCAGGCTGCGTTCAGCCCCTGCGCCCCAGCTCCTCTGTGCTCACCCAGCACGCAGCTGAGAACCAGTAATTGTCACTCACCTGAAATCCAGGAGGGAACTGGCAGCGTCACAAAGCGGCAGCACCTGTGCTACAATCTGTGTAATTGCAGTATCCTGTGCAAGGCCATCCCCCACTGCCTGTTGTGTAAAATCCTGAAGCTGAAGACGCTCCAGCGCCGCTCGGTTGTGCCCGGTCCAGGACAGCAGAGCGGAGGACCAGGCTCCTCTCCCCAGTGCCTGCGGCAGAGCTGTGACGCTGGGGCGGCAGGACCGGGCAGCAGCTGCTGCGCCAGCTGGGTTTAGCATTTACCTTCGCGTCTTTGCGTTTATTTTAGGTAGAAGTCCTCTTTCTCAGCACTGGCTTCGGGGTCGTTGTGTTATTTGCAACAGTGCAGGCAATGGCTGCGTACTGTGAACTGCTCCTAGGAAAAGAAAAATTACCAAATTTCTTTTTGAAGAGCAAATGCCGCACATTTGCCACAACTATGGTTTGAATAGCTGGACAGTAACCTCCTCACCCTGTCAGAACATCGGGGCAATAGTCTGCAACCTGAACCGTCCCTGGTCAAACAAAATGAATCTGAGGACGTGCAGCATCCTCTTGGCACTTTGTGTAGGAGGCAAATCTTGTCTTTAGGAAATTTATTTCAGTCTACGTGTATCGTAGGTTTCTAGGGGTGATAACTTTTCATAGCTAAAATCCCTGTATGGTGAAAACAAAAGAAGCCCAAGAGACATCCTGCAACCACCCGTGTGACCGAGGCTGGGCAGCCTGAAGGCAGAAATCCGTCCCTGCTCCCCGTGGAGGGACCCACGAGACAACCCGCACAGCCGGGGCTTCCCTGGCCCTCCTGGAGATGGCTGCAAAGCAAATGATACTGTGTTGAGTTTATTTTTGTGACGCTGCCCGTTCTCGAGCGCTGTCACCCCCCAGCCCTCCGGGGTCACTGTTTGTTCGTTTCCGTTTGGTTTGCTACTTGTTGTTCAGACGCACACCCCTGAACTGAACGGGGTTTGGTTTAAGTGAAGGGATTTGGTTGTCGATGAAGCAGATGCACCGCTGGGCTGACATTTTTTTTGCACTTGTACTTCAGTGTTAAGGTGAACGTCCATCTGCTTGCAGCCGGGTCCAGCCCCAGGACCCCCATCAACACAGGACACTGTCCTGTAAATACTGCCGGTGACACGGAGGCAGCTCCACCCCTTGCTGTGGGCTCTGCAGTGGGGTGCCCGTCCGAGGGGCAGCGGCTCAGCCCCAGGCGCCCAGAGCAGGAGCTGGAGGTGGTGGGCCTGCTTTTTTGGGACGTGGGTAATGCAGCCGTCCTGCAGCCGTCCTGCTGGGAAGGAGCCCCTTTGCTAAAGGGGTTGACTGCCTCTGATTTTCTGCCTCACATTTTGGTTTTGCTTTCTACTGATTGTCTGTCAGTAAGGGAAATTAGAAAATAAAACGTATTTTAATTTATTTTATTTTCAGGACTGGACAGGCGACGCTGTCTTGTTCTTAGTTTTCCAGTAAATGGTCTGAAATAATTTCAAAGGCATTCTTCTGAATAAAAGGAGACTGTTCTCTTTAGAGCACTGCACATCTCTAATTCAGGGAAGAATTCAACCACCAATAAAAATAGTATTTTCCTGATGTCAAAAACCTAAAAAATATTAATTTGTAGAAATTCAGGTGTGGTTTTGTACTATGAACGGGATAACAAAGCTGTTCTGTTACCCCTCACAAACTTAATAAATCTTGTCTCACAACAGAGTTGTTAAGAGAGCGATGAACGGGTGCGTACCTGCGTCGGTGCGGCAGGAGGGGTGGTGGCCGGCAGGCGCTCTGCACTCTGACCCTCTGGTGACGCGGTGGCTGCTCCCGGCCGTGCGCCGTCGCTGTGCCGTGGTGCCTGGGCCCGAGCAGCCGGAGCTGCTGGGCAAGATTCAACCTGCTGCAGGTGTCGCGGCTTCGCAGGGCTGGTTAAATGCAGGGGGGACGTTTGTGCCAAAGCCGGTGCACACGAAGCGGTGACACAGTGTCACCAGGGTGGATTTTGCACTCCCGCAGCGCACACTGCGCAGAAACTGCTGCCGGGTGTGTAACAGTGACAGCGCGCCCAGACTCCAGTTCTGTCTGGCAAGAAAACATCTCCCCTTTCCTACCCCTTGGCTACAGACCTTTCTCGTTTGGGGTTTTCGTCCTGTCCCTGCCATGAACCATCCTTTGCTGTTGGAGCATCAGAGGGGTGTCTGCAGCTCACACGCAGGAGCCTTCATCCCAGTGCTCCGGCAGCAAGGGCACACACATTTGATCAAGATTTTCAAAGCCCGGCCCCTCCGGGGAGCGCTCCCAGGGCAGTGTTCCCGGCATGCTGGCCCTGCTGACACCCTCGTCGGCCGCCCAGCTGGTGGCGGGAGCCGTGGAGCCCGTGTGACGATGGCTTTCCCTCTGCCACCGCTGAAGGGGGCTGGCGGCTTATTACAGACCATTCCAAACCCAGTAACACCAGTGCTGTACTGGTCACCACAAGGAGCGCAGGGTGACGGTGTCCCTTGCTGAGCCCTGCTGCCGAGCGATCCACAGGACCGTGAGCTCGGTGCGTGTCCAGTGGTGACTGTCCGCTCAGGAAAAGGAAGGGGGTCACTGCTCTCGGTTATAGTGAGTGAGGGGCGCTTACGCGCTACCGCCCGCTTGTGCCATGGGAACGTGAGGGGACTACTGGGGTGTGGGGACACCGGGCAATGCCTGTTCCTTGGCCAGAAAGAGAGGACAACGTTCTCGCGTAAAGTGCTTTCAGGTGCTTTAGCCAGAAATGGAGAATTAGTCCAAATGGCTCCACCTAAAGCCCCAAATCTCTCCATTTTCAGAAATAACTTTACACTCTAACCAGGCATTAGGGACCCGCCTTCCACCCATCGTTCGTGAGGAGGATCCCTGATCCCGGCCTGGCACTGCATCACGAGCCGCCAGGAACCGGTCCTTTTCCCGGACAAGGTGAAGGAAATTGTGCTTCAAATGCGCTCAAGGCGGGGAGCTGCAGGAACGGCCGCTCAGCACAGCCAGAGAGGGGCTGGGGTGACACCGGCACCGTCCCCGCAGGGAGCTGTGCCCTGTCCAGCACCGAGGGGCTCAGGGACGGTTCTGTGGCCCCAGGGCCGCCGTGGG
>NW_010103247.1:0-2146 GCF_000699245.1 Pterocles gutturalis | reverse complement strand
TCTGAGAAGAAGAGGGCTAAAAGATAACACGGATTGAGGATGAAAGTCTAATGAGTCACAAACACCTAAGGTTTAAGACCAAAGTATGTAGCATCACTAAACGGCTATAATGAACTTCTGTTATCGTGACACTACAACTTATGTAACTGCAGCAAAAATCCACATGACCCCATAATTACCCCTTCTATTCACTACCGGTGAATCAATACAAACGTTGTGATTTACACTTTCATATTTGCACTAAGCTCTGTAGTTTTCCCCACCCTGCCTTGGTTGTGTAAGCTGAGTCTCATCTATCTATATATCAAATCTCAAATTTTTGGTCAAAGGTTATAGCCGTTAAAGTGCTCTTAGTAAATACCAATAATGGTTGTGAATAATGAATATTTACTCTTAACGTTTTCTTTTTCAATCCTTCTTTCCTTAAGTGTTCTGCTCATTCTCGTTTGAAAAGGCTTGTGTTAGTATTTCTTTCTCTTCCAAGGCTTTTTGTTGGTTCAGTAAGAGCTGATATCACTACTTCTCTTAGCTCAGGTTCTTGGTTCAGAACTATGCCAACCTTCTTACACTGTAGGGTGACAGTACAAAGGGCACAATGGAGTAAGTCAATGGCAATTGTCTTTTTCTTTTTTAAGGGATGACTCATGCAACTTTATGAGAAGGCAAAGTAGATTCATTGTGTTGCTGTATTCATGTAAACCAGGGAACACCAAAGCCAAAGACAGTTGCAGCACAGTGCAATCCTTAGGAAAAATTATAGGTCATGGTGTGCATGAGATGAATGAGATTCGTATAACAGGTAACTTGCAAACACAATGCAGAATCTTTTTAGAGTATTTCATACGTTTCTATAGATCCACACTGTTTTTGGACCGTATCTGTTGAGCTTACAATCAACCTAATAAAAATGAATATCAGCGAAAGGCATCTCCACAACCTTTCCTCCTTTTTTCCTTTTTTTTTTTTCCCAGACGAATAGACCAATACAAAATTCGTCTTATCTAACAAAGACATGTTTCTAAGGTCTCAAGTGCCGGGGTTAGTGCCTAGCCTTTTCAGTACAAAGGTATAGCAAGAAGTGAAACCAAAAAGTAGCCAGTAATGAGCATGAGACTCTAATTTACCTTAAGGTGCTCAAGCGCTATGGCAAGCACAGGAGCCTGTCAGTTAATAGCTAAACAGCAACAACAGCTTTGAATTTGATCTGGCACATTCCAGTCAAACCTCTCGTTGTTTCAGACCCTTTTAGCCCCACATTGGGCAGCAAGATGGACAGTTGTGGTTTAACCACAGCTGGCAAAAAGCCCCGTTCAGCTTCTCACTCACACCCCCACAGTAGAAAAGGTTAAAAGTGAGAAAACTTTTGTGTTGCGATAAAGACAGTTTAAGTAAAGCAAAAGCTGTGCATGCAAGCAAAAGCAAAACAAGGAATTAATTCACTTGTTCCTGTCAGCAAGCAGGTGTTCAGCCGCCTCTAGAAAAGCAGATTTTAACTATTAAAACTACATGTTTCTAAGTCAAACTGCTCAATCCAGTATCACAGGTAGGTCACAAAAAGGAATTCTTACTCTATTCTCTTTTGAATTTTCTTAAACATTATGCATATCAAAAATTGAGCAACACTTTTTTTATCCAGTAACATTCCAATGAAATGTGTTCATTTTTAAGTAGCTTAATTCAGCTTTTTTTCTTTGTGTTTCTATGTTTAACCAGAAGGATAGCTTTGCTTTAGGATAGTTTTGTGGATGAAGGCAAGTCCTGATAGTTATACAGGATGAACAGAGAGTCCTTGACAGAGATACCATGTTGTGGGAAGAGAATTGGTTTTCAATACATTTTCCAAGTTCACAGGGTCATTAAAATGCTTCAGAAATATGCTGTGGCTGTCAAGGTGTGGAGGCTAGCTAAAACCAGATGTGTAAACACAGTCCTGGAAGGAACTGGAATGGTTAATTGCATTCGGACAAACTGCTATACACAGGTCACTCTTAACCATCTGTTGGAGGACTTTGCTACTTATCAGTTTGTATCAGCTGTAAAGGAGCATAAAAATTGAGCAACAGGTTTGAAGTGCTTTGGTTCCAATAAATAATCATCGTTAAACTGTTAAATGGCTCACTTGTGATCTGTGTCTTGTGTTGAAATA